>NW_026871076.1:0-84034 GCF_033118175.1 Dama dama
CGGGGACTGGGTCCAGTCATGTCCGTGCGCCTCCCCAGGATGATCCCCGCTGGTGCCTTTCCCCTGGGCGTAGGCCTCGGTTGAGGCCACTTTGGAGAGGAGGTTGCTGGCAGGGGCTGTCTCCACACTGCAAGGTGCTGGAGCTCAGAGGGCCTCGTCAGAGGGAAGGGACCAGCAAAGGGCTGGATGCCCAAGACCTCTTTGACCCAGCAGCCTCAGGGCAGCAGGGAGAGCAAGAGGCCCAACTTGCCCCTAGGTCGGCTCTGCCCCGTCCCACACAGGCAGCCAGCCCAGCAGCAGCCTGGCAGTCTCTGGCTCCCCCAAGCTCTCTGCCGGTGTAGGGGCCAGGAACAGACGTGTGCATGTCGTTCTGCCTTGGCCTGGGAGTGTGTTCCCCATGCCTTCCCCACAGGCTCAGGGGCAAGGGCCCGGAGAGAGCACCACCCCGAAGCGCTTTTCTCCCGGGCTTGGGAGCATTGTGCATGCCTGTCGTGAACAGCGGGCGGGAGTGTTTGCAAACCGGCCTTTGGAGGCAACCGGGGAGGTCTTCCAGTGGGAGAGGGCCGGTTGTGCTCAGAGGCCCCACAGGCCAGGGGCAGGACCCAGCAGGGCCCCTGTCCCTGGCCAGCATTGCCCAGACCTTCCTGGCCTCCGGGGTTACAGCCCCACCAAGGGGCAGGCTGCGGGGACTGTGTCCAGACATGGCCGGGCCCCTCCCCAGGCTCATCCCCGCTGGTGCCTTTCCCCTGGGCCTAGGCCTCGGTTGAGGCCTCTTGGAGAGGAGGTTGCTGGCAGGGGCTGTCTCCACACTGCGAGGTGCTGGAACTCAGAGGGCCTCGTCAGAGGGAAGGGACCAGCAAGGGGCTGGATGCCCAAGACTTCTTTGGCCCAGCAGCCTCAGGGCAGCAGGGAGAGCAAGAGGCCCAACTTGCCCCTAGGTCGGCTCTGCCCCTTCCCACACAGGCAGACAGCCCAGCAGCTGCCTAGCAGACTCTGGCTCCCCCGAGCTCTCTCCCGGTGCAGGGGGCAGCAACAGACGTGTGCATGTGGTTCTGACTTGGCCTGGGAGTGTGGAACCCCTGCCTGGCCCCCAGGCTCAGGGGCAAGGGCCCGGAGAGAGCACCACCCCGAAGCGGTTTTCTCCCGGGCTTGGGAGCATTGTGCGTGCCTGGCGGGAACAGCGGGCGGGAGTGCTTGCAAACCGGCCTTTGGAGGCAGCCGGGGAAGTCTTCCAGCGGGAGAGGGCCGGTTGTGCTCAGAGGCCCCACAGGACAGGGGCAGGACCCAGCAGGGCCCCTGCCCCTGGCCAGCCTTGCTCAGACCTTCCTGGCCTCCGGGGGTACTGCCCCACCAAGGGGCAGGCTGCGGGGACTGGGTCCAGACATGCCCGGGCGCCTCCCCTGGCTCATCCCCGCTGGTGCCTTTCCCATGGGCCTAGGCGTCGGTTGAGGACTCCTTGGAAAGGAGGTTGCTGGCAGGGGCTGTCTCCACACTGCAAGGTGGTGGAGCTCAGAGGGCCTCGTCAGAGGGAAGGGACCAGCAACGGGCTGGATGCCCAAGACCTCTTTGGACCAGCAGCCTCAGGGCAGCAGGGAGAGCAAGAGGCCCAACTTGCCCCTAGGTCGGTTCTGCCCCTTCCCACACAGGCGGCCAGCCCAGCAGCTGCCTGACAGACTCTGGCTCCCCCCAGCTCTCTGCCGGTGGAAGGGGCAGGAACAGACGTGTGCATGTCGTTCTGCCTTGGCCTGGGAGTGTGGATCCGCTGCCTGGCCCCCAGGCTCAGGGGCAAGGGCCCGGAGAGAGCACCACCCCGAAGCGCTTTTCTCCCGGGCTTGGGAACATTGTGCGCCCCTGGTGGGAACAGTGGGCGGGAGTGCTTGCAAACCGGCCTTTGGAGGCAGCCGGGGAGGTCTTCCAGTGGGAGAGGGCCGGTTGTGCTCAGAGACCCCACAGGCCAGGGGCAGGACCCAGCATGGCCCCTGCCCCTGGCCAGCCTTGCCCAGACCTTCCTGCCTCCGGAGGTACAGCCCCACCAAGGGGCAGGCTGCGGGGACTGGGTCCAGACATGACCGGGCGCCTCCCCAGGCTCATCCCTGCTGGTGACTTTCCCCTGGGCCTAGGCCTCGGTTGAGGCCTCGTTGCAGAGGAGGTTGCTGGCAGGGTCTCTCTCCACACTGCAAGGTGCTGGAGCTCAGAGGGCCTCGTCAGAGGGAAGGGACCAGCAAGGGGCTTGATGCCCAAGACCCCTTTGGCCCAGCACCTCAGGGCAGCAGGGAGAGCAAGAGGCCCAACTTGCCCCTAGGTCGGCTCTGCCCCTTCCCACACAGGCGGCCAGCCCAGCAGCTGCCTGACAGACTCTGGCTCCCCTGAGCTCTCTGCCGGTGCAGGGGGCAGATCAGAGGTGTGCATGTGGTTCTGCGTTGGCCTGGGAGTGTGGACACCCTGCCTTGCCCCCAGGCTCAGGGGCAAGGGCCCGGAGAGAGCACCACCCTGAAGCGCTTTTCTCCTGGGCTTGGGAGCATTGTGCACGCCTGCTGGAAACAGTGGGTGGGAGCGCTTGCAAACCGGCCTTTGGAGGCAGCCGGGGAGGTCTTCCAGTGGGAGAGGGCAGGTTGTGCTCAGAGGCCCCACAGGCCAGGGGCAGGACGCAGCAGGGCCCGTGCCCCTGGCCATCCTTTCCCAGACCTTCCTGGCCTACGGGGGTACTGCCCCACCAAGGGGCAGGCTGCGGGGACTGGGTCCAGACATGTCCGTGCGCCTCCCCCGGCTCATCCCCGCTGGTGCCTTTCCCCTGGGCCTAGGCCTCGGTTGAGTCCTCCTTGGAGAGGAGGATGATGGCAGGGGCTGTCTCCACACTGCAAGGTGCTGGAGCTCAGAGGGCCTCGTCAGAGGGAAGGGACCAGCAAGGGGCTGGATGCCCAAGACCTCTTTGGCCCAGCAGCCTCAGGGCAGCAGGGAGAGCAAGAGGCCCAACTTGCCCCTAGGTCGGCTCTGCCCCTTCCCACACAGGCAGCCAGCCCAGCAGCAGCCTGGCAGTCTCTGGCTCCCCCGAGCTCTCTGCCGGTGTAGGGGGCAGGAACAGACGTGTGCATGTCGTTCTGCCTTGGCCTGGGAGTGTGGACCCCCTGCCTGGCCCCCAGGCTCAGGGGAAAGGGCCCGGAGAGAGCACCACCCCGAAGCGCTTTTCTCCCGGGCTTGGGAGCATTGTGCGTGCCTGGCGGGAACAGCGGGTGGGAGTGCTTGCAAACCGGCCTTTGGAGGCAGCCGGGGAGGTCTTCCAGCGGGAGAGTGCCGGTTGTGCTCAGAGGCCCCACAGGCCAGGGGCAGGACCCAGCAGTGTCCCTGCCCCTGGCAGCCTTGCTCAGACCTTCCTGGCCTCCGGGGGTACTGCCCCACCAAGGGGCAGGCTGCGGGGACTGGGTCCAGACATGCCCGGGCGCCTCCTCAGGCTCATCCCCGCTGGTGCCTTTCCCCTGGGCCTAGGCCTCGGTTGAGGCCTCCTTGGAGAGGAGGTTGCTGGCAGGGGCTGTCTCCACACTGCAAGGTGGTGGAGCTCAGAGGGCCTCGTCAGAGGGAAGGGACCAGCAAGGGGCTGGATGCCCAAGACCTCTTTGGCCCAGCAGCCTCAGGGCAGCAGGGAGAGCAAGAGGCCCAACTTACCCCTAGGTCGGCTCTGCCCCTTCCCACACAGGCGGACAGCCCAGCAGCTGCCTGGCAGACTCTGGCTCCCCCCAGCTCTCTGCCGGTGGAGGGGGCAGGAACAGACGTGTGCATGTGGTTCTGCCTTGGCCTGGAAGTGTGGATTCCCTGCCTTTCCCCCAGGCTCAGGGGCAAGGGCCCGGAGAGAGCACCACCCCGAAGCGCTTTTCTCCCGGGCTTGGGAGCATTGTGCGCGCCTGGTGGGAACAGTGGGCGGGAGTGCTGCAAACCGGCCTTTGGAGGCAGCCGGGGAGGTCTTCCAGTGGGAGAGGGCCGGTTGTGCTCAGAGGCCCCACAGGCCAGGGTCAGGACCCAGAAGGGCTCCTGCCCCTGGCCAGCCTTGCCCAGACCTTCCTGCCTCCGGGGGTACAGCCCCACCAAGGGGCAGGCTGCGGGGACTGGGTCCAGACATGCCCGGGCGCCTCCCCAGGCTCATCCCCGCTGGTGCCTTTCCCCTGGGCCTAGGCCTCGGTTGAGGCCTCCTTGGAGAGGAGGTTGCTGGCAGGGGCTGTCTCCACACTGCAAGGTGCTGGAGCTCAGAGGGCCTCGTCAGCGGGAAGGGACCAGCAAGGGGCTGAATGCCCAAGACCTCTTTGGCCCAGCAGCCTCAGGGCAGCAGGGAGAGCAAGAGGCGCAACTTGCCCCTAGGTCGGCTTTGCCCCTTCCCACACAGGCGGCCAGCCCAGCAGCTGCCTGACAGACTCTGGCTCTGCCGAGCTCTCTGCCGGTGCAGGGGGCAGCAACAGACGTGTGCATGTGGTTCTGCCTTGGCCTGGGAGTGTGGACACCCTGCCTTGCCCCCAGGCTCAGGGGCAAGGGCCCGGAGAGAGCACCACCCTGAAGCGCTTTTCTCCCGGGCTTGGGAGCATTGTGCGCGCCTGGTGGGAACTGTGGGCGGGAGTGTTGGCAAACCGGCCTTTGGAGGCAGCCGGGGAGGTCTTCCAGCGGGAGAGGGCCGGATGTGCTCAGAGGCCCCACAGGCCAGGGGCAGGACCCAGCAGGTCCCCTGCCCCTGGCCAGCCTTTCCCAGACCTTCCTGGCCTCCGGGGGTACTGCCCCACCAAGGGGCAGGCTGCGGGGACTGGGTCCAGACATGCCCGGGCGCCTCCCCAGGC
Organism: Dama dama; assembly: GCF_033118175.1. Classification (NCBI taxonomy): domain Eukaryota; kingdom Metazoa; phylum Chordata; class Mammalia; order Artiodactyla; family Cervidae; genus Dama; species Dama dama. The sequence goes on from NW_026871076.1 coordinate 4,815, forward strand.
TCATCCCCGCTGGTGCCTTTCCCCGGGGCCTAGGCCTCGGTTTAGGCCTCCTTGGAGAGGAGGTTGCTGGCAGGGGCTGTCTCCACACTGCAAGGTGCTGGAGCTCAGAGGGTCTCGTCAGAGGGAAGGGACCAGTAAGGGGCTGGATGCCCAAGACCTCTTTGACCCAGCAGCCTCAGGGCAGCAGGGAGATCAAGAGTCCCAACTTGCCCCTAGGTCGGCTCTGCCCCTTCCCACACAGGCGGCCAGCCCAGCAGCTGCCTGACAGCCTCTGGCTCCCCCGAGCTCTCTGCCGGTGCAGGGGATAGGAACAGACGTGTGCATGTCGTTCTGCCTTGGTCTGGGAGTGTGTTCCCCATGCCTTCCCCACAGGCTCAGGGGCAAGGGCCCGGAGAGAGCAGCACCACGAAGCGCTTTTCTCCCGGGCTTGGGAGCATTGTGCATCCCTGGCGTGAACAGCGGGCGGGAGTGTTTGCAACCCGGCCTTTGGAGGCAACCGGGGAGGTCTTCCAGTGGGAGAGGGCCGGTTGTGCTCAGAGGCCCCACAGGCCAGGGGCAGGACCCAGCAGGGCCCCTGTCCTTGGCCAGCATTGCCCAGATCTTCCTGGCCTCCGGGGGTACTTCCCCACCAAGGGGCAGGCTGCGGGGACTGGGTCCAGACATACCCGGGCGCCTCCCCCGGCTCATCCCCGCTGGTGCCTTTCCCCTGGTACTAGGCCTCGGTTGAGGCCTCCTTGGAGAGGAGGTTGCTGGCAAGGGCTGTCTCCCACTGCAAGGTGCTGGAACTCAGAGGGCCTCATCAGAGGAAAGGGGCCAGCAAGGGGCTGGATGCCCAAGACCTCTTTGGCCCAGCAGCCTCAGGGCAGCAGGGAGAGCAAGAGGCCCAACTTGCCCCTAGGTCGGCTCTGCCCCTTCCCACACAGGCAGCCAGCCCAGCAGCAGCCTGGCAGTCTCTGGCTCCCCCGAGCTCTCTGCCGGTGTAGGGGGCAGGAACAGACGTGTGCATGTCGTTCTGCCTTGGCCTGGGAGTGTGGACCCCCTGCCTGGCCCCCAGGCTCAGGGGAAAGGGCCCGGAGAGAGCAACACCCCGAAGCGCTTTTCTCCCGGGCTTGGGAGCATTGTGCGTGCCTGGCGGGAACAGCGGGCGCGAGTGTTGGCAAACCGGCCTTTGGAGGTAGCCGGGGAGGTCTTCCAGTGGGAGAGGGCCGGTTGTGCTCAGAGGCCCCACAGGCCAGGGGCAGGACCCAGCAGGGCCCCTGCCCCTGGCCAGCCTTGCCCAGACCTTCCTGGCCTCCGGGGGTACTGCCCCACCAAGGGGCAGGCTGCGGGGACTGGGTCCAGACATGCCCGGGCGCCTCCACTGGCTCATCCCCGCTGGTGCCTTTCCCCTGGGCCTAGGCCTCGGTTGAGGCCTCCTTGGAGAGGAGGTTGCTGGCAGGGGCTGTCTCCACACTGCGAGGTGCTGCAACTCAGAGGGCCTCGTCAGAGGTAAGGGACCAGCAAGGGGCGGATGCCCAAGACCTCTTTGGCCCAGCAGCCTCAGGGCAGCAGGGAGAGCAAGAGGCCCAACTTGCCCCTAGGTCGGTTCTGCCCCTTCCCACACAGGCGGCCAGCCCAGCAGCTGCCTGACAGACTCTGGCTCCCCCCAGCTCTCTGCCGGTGGAGGGGTCAGGAACAGACGTGTGCATTTGGTTCTGCCTTGGCCTCGGAGTGTGGATCCCCTGCCTGGCCCCCAGGCTCAGGGGCAAGGGCCCGGAGAGAGCACCACCCCGAAGCGCTTTTCTCCCGGGCTTGGGAGCATTGTGCGCGCCTGGTGGGAACAGTGGGCGGGAGTGCTTGCAAACCGGCCTTTGGAGGCAGCGGGGGAGGGCTTCCAGTGGGAGAGGGCCGGTTGTGCTCAGAGGCCCCACAGGCCAGGGGCAGGACCCAGGAGGTCCCCTGCCCCTGGCCAGCCTTGCCCAGACCTTCCTGCCTCCGGGGGTACAGCCCCACCAAGGGGCAGGCTGCGGGGACTGGGTCCAGACATGCCCGGGCGCCTCCACTGGCTCATCCCCGCTGGTGCCTTTCCCCTGGGCCTAGGCCTCGGTTGAGGCCTCGTTGCCGAGGAGGTTGCTGGCAGGGTCTGTCTCCACACTGCAAGGTGCTGGAGCTCAGAGGGCCTCGTCAGAGGGAAGGGACCAGCAAGGGGCTGGATGCCCAAGACCTCTTTGGCCCAGCAGCCTCAGGGCAGCAGGGAGAGCAAGAGGCCCAACTTGCCCCTAGGTCGGCTCTGCCCCTTCCCACACAGGCCGCCAGCCCAGCAGCTGCCTAACAGACTCTGGCTCCCCTGAACTCTCTGCCGGTGCAGGGGTCAGGAACAGACGTGTGCATGTGGTTCTGCCTTGGCCTGGGAGTGTGGAACCCCTGCATTGCCCCCAGGCTCAGGGGCAAGGGCCCGGTGGGAGCACCACCCCGAAGCGCTTTTCTCCCGGGCTTGGGAGCATTGTGCGCGCCTGGTGGGAACAGTGGGCGGGAGTGTTGGCAAACCGGCCTTTGGAGGCAGCCGCGGAGGTCTTCCAGCGGGAGAGGGCCGGATATGCTCAGAGGCCCCACAGGCCAGGGGCAGGACCCAGCAGGTCCCCTGCCCCTGGCCAGCCTTTCCCAGTCCTTCCTGGCCTCCGGGGGTACTGCCCCACCAAGGGGCAGGCTGCGGGGACTGGGTCCAGACATGTCCATGCGCCTCCCCAGGATCATCCCCGCTGGTGCCTTTCCCCGGGGCCTAGGCCTCGGTTTAGGCCTCCTTGGAGAGGAGGTTGCTGGCAGGGGCTGTCTCCACACTGCAAGGTGCTGGAGCTCAGAGGGCCTGGTCAGAGGGAAGGGACCAGCAAATGGCTGGATGCCCAAGACCTCTTTGACCCAGCAGCCTCAGGGCAGCAGGGAGAGCAAGAGGCCCAACTTGCCCCTAGGTCGGCTCTGCCCCGTCCCACACAGGCAGCCAGCCCAGCAGCAGCCTGGCAGTCTCTGGCTCCCCCGAGCTCTCTGCCGGTGTAGGGGGCAGGAACAGACGTGTGCATGTCGTTCTACATTGGTCTGGGAGTGTGTTCCCCCTGCCTGGCCCCCCGGCTCAGGGGCAAGGGCCCGGAGAGAGCACCACCCCGAAGTGCTTTTCTCCCGGGCTTGGGAGCATTGTGCGTGCCTGGCGGGAACAGCGGGCTGGAGTGCTTGCAAACCGGCCTTTGGAGGCAGACGTTGAGGTCTTCCAGCGGGAGAGTGCCGGTTGTGCTCAGAGGCCCCACAGGCCACGGGCAGGACCCAGCAGTGTCCCTGCCCCTGGCAGCCTTGCCCAGACCTTCCTGGCCTCCGGGGGTACAGCCCCACGAAGGGGCAGGCTGCGGGGACTGGGTCCAGATATGGCCGGGCGCCTCCCCAGGCTCATCCCCGCTGGTGCCTTTCCCCTGGGCCTAGGCCTCGGTTGAGGCCTCCTTGGAGAGGAGGTTGTTGGCAGGGGCTGTCTCCACACGGCAAGGTGCTGGAGCTCAGAGGGCCTCGTCAGCGGGAAGGGACCAGCAAGGGGCTGGATGCCCAAGACCTCTTTGACCCAGCAGCCTCAGGGCAGCAGGGAGAGCAAGAGGCCCAACTTGCCCCTAGGTCGGCTCTGCCCCGTCCCACACAGGCAGCCAGCCCAGCAGCAGCCTGGCAGTCTCTGGCTCCCCCAAGCTCTCTGCCGGTGTAGGGGCCAGGAACAGACGTGTGCATGTCGTTCTGCCTTGGCCTGGGAGTGTGTTCCCCATGCCTTCCCCACAGGCTCAGGGGCAAGGGCCCGGAGAGAGCACCACCCCGAAGCGCTTTTCTCCCGGGCTTGGGAGCATTGTGCATGCCTTTCGTGAACAGCGGGCGGGAGTCTTTGCAAACCGGCCTTTGGAGGCAACCGGGGAGGTCTTCCAGTGGGAGAGGGCCGGTTGTGCTCAGAGGCCCCACAGGCCAGGGGCAGGACCCAGCAGGGCCCCTGTCCCTGGCCAGCATTGCCCAGACCTTCCTGGCCTCCGGGGTTACAGCCCCACCAAGGGGCAGGCTGCGGGGACTGTGTCCAGACATGGCCGGGCCCCTCCCCAGGCTCATCCCCGCTGGTGCCTTTCCCCTGGGCCTAGGCCTCGGTTGAGGCCTCTTGGAGAGGAGGTTGCTGGCAGGGGCTGTCTCCACACTGCGAGGTGCTGGAACTCAGAGGGCCTCGTCAGAGGGAAGGGACCAGCAAGGGGCTGGATGCCCAAGACTTCTTTGGCCCAGCAGCCTCAGGGCAGCAGGGAGAGCAAGAGGCCCAACTTGCCCCTAGGTCGGCTCTGCCCCTTCCCACACAGGCAGACAGCCCAGCAGCTGCCTAGCAGACTCTGGCTCCCCCGAGCTCTCTCCCGGTGCAGGGGGCAGCAACAGACGTGTGCATGTGGTTCTGACTTGGCCTGGGAGTGTGGAACCCCTGCCTGGCCCCCAGGCTCAGGGGCAAGGGCCCGGAGAGAGCACCACCCCGAAGCGGTTTTCTCCCGGGCTTGGGAGCATTGTGCGTGCCTGGCGGGAACAGCGGGCGGGAGTGCTTGCAAACCGGCCTTTGGAGGCAGCCGGGGAAGTCTTCCAGCGGGAGAGGGCCGGTTGTGCTCAGAGGCCCCACAGGACAGGGGCAGGACCCAGCAGGGCCCCTGCCCCTGGCCAGCCTTGCTCAGACCTTCCTGGCCTCCGGGGGTACTGCCCCACCAAGGGGCAGGCTGCGGGGACTGGGTCCAGACATGCCCGGGCGCCTCCCCTGGCTCATCCCCGCTGGTGCCTTTCCCATGGGCCTAGGCGTCGGTTGAGGACTCCTTGGAGAGGAGGTTGCTGGCAGGGGCTGTCTCCACACTGCAAGGTGGTGGAGCTCAGAGGGCCTCGTCAGAGGGAAGGGACCAGCAACGGGCTGGATGCCCAAGACCTCTTTGGACCAGCAGCCTCAGGGCAGCAGGGAGAGCAAGAGGCCCAACTTGCCCCTAGGTCGGTTCTGCCCCTTCCCACACAGGCGGCCAGCCCAGCAGCTGCCTGACAGACTCTGGCTCCCCCCAGCTCTCTGCCGGTGGAAGGGGCAGGAACAGACGTGTGCATGTCGTTCTGCCTTGGCCTGGGAGTGTGGATCCGCTGCCTGGCCCCCAGGCTCAGGGGCAAGGGCCCGGAGAGAGCACCACCCCGAAGCACCTTTCTCCCGGGCTTGGGAACATTGTGCGCCCCTGGTGGGAACAGTGGGCGGGAGTGCTTGCAAACCGGCCTTTGGAGGCAGGCGGGGAGGTCTTCCAGTGGGAGAGGGCCGGTTGTGCTCAGAGACCCCACAGGCCAGGGGCAGGACCCAGCATGGCCCCTGCCCCTGGCCAGCCTTGCCCAGACCTTCCTGCCTCCGGAGGTACAGCCCCACCAAGGGGCAGGCTGCGGGGACTGGGTCCAGACATGACCGGGCGCCTCCCCAGGCTCATCCCTGCTGGTGACTTTCCCCTGGGCCTAGGCCTCGGTTGAGGCCTCGTTGCAGAGGAGGTTGCTGGCAGGGTCTCTCTCCACACTGCAAGGTGCTGGAGCTCAGAGGGCCTCGTCAGAGGGAAGGGACCAGCAAGGGGCTGGATGCCCAAGACCCCTTTGGCCCAGCACCTCAGGGCAGCAGGGAGAGCAAGAGGCCCAACTTGCCCCTAGGTCGGCTCTGCCCCTTCCCACACAGGCGGCCAGCCCAGCAGCTGCCTGACAGACTCTGGCTCCCCTGAGCTCTCTGCCGGTGCAGGGGGCAGATCAGAGGTGTGCATGTGGTTCTGCGTTGGCCTGGGAGTGTGGACACCCTGCCTTGCCCCCAGGCTCAGGGGCAAGGGCCCGGAGAGAGCACCACCCTGAAGCGCTTTTCTCCTGGGCTTGGGAGCATTGTGCACGCCTGCTGGAAACAGTGGGAGGGAGCGCTTGCAAACCGGCCTTTGGAGGCAGCCGGGGAGGTCTTCCAGTGGGAGAGGGCAGGTTGTGCTCAGAGGCCCCACAGGCCAGGGGCAGGACGCAGCAGGGCCCGTGCCCCTGGCCATCCTTGCCCAGACCTTCCTGGCCTACGGGGGTACTGCCCCACCAAGGGGCAGGCTGCGGGGACTGGGTCCAGACATGTCCGTGCGCCTCCCCCGGCTCATCCCCGCTGGTGCCTTTCCCCTGGGCCTAGGCCTCGGTTGAGTCCTCCTTGGAGAGGAGGATGATGGCAGGGGCTGTCTCCACACTGCAAGGTGCTGGAGCTCAGAGGGCCTCGTCAGAGGGAAGGGACCAGCAAGGGGCTGGATGCCCAAGACCTCTTTGGCCCAGCAGCCTCAGGGCAGCAGGGAGAGCAAGAGGCCCAACTTGCCCCTAGGTCGGCTCTGCCCCTTCCCACACAGGCAGCCAGCCCAGCAGCAGCCTGGCAGTCTCTGGCTCCCCCGAGCTCTCTGCCGGTGTAGGGGGCAGGAACAGACGTGTGCATGTCGTTCTGCCTTGGCCTGGGAGTGTGGACCCCCTGCCTGGCCCCCAGGCTCAGGGGAAAGGGCCCGGAGAGAGCACCACCCCGAAGCGCTTTTCTCCCGGGCTTGGGAGCATTGTGCGTGCCTGGCGGGAACAGCGGGTGGGAGTGCTTGCAAACCGGCCTTTGGAGGCAGCCGGGGAGGTCTTCCAGCGGGAGAGTGCCGGTTGTGCTCAGAGGCCCCACAGGCCAGGGGCAGGACCCAGCAGTGTCCCTGCCCCTGGCAGCCTTGCTCAGACCTTCCTGGCCTCCGGGGGTACTGCCCCACCAAGGGGCAGGCTGCGGGGACTGGGTCCAGACATGCCCGGGCGCCTCCTCAGGCTCATCCCCGCTGGTGCCTTTCCCCTGGGCCTAGGCCTCGGTTGAGGCCTCCTTGGAGAGGAGGTTGCTGGCAGGGGCTGTCTCCACACTGCAAGGTGGTGGAGCTCAGAGGGCCTCGTCAGAGGGAAGGGACCAGCAAGGGGCTGGATGCCCAAGACCTCTTTGGCCCAGCAGCCTCAGGGCAGCAGGGAGAGCAAGAGGCCCAACTTACCCCTAGGTCGGCTCTGCCCCTTCCCACACAGGTGGACAGCCCAGCAGCTGCCTGACAGACTCTGGCTCCCCCCAGCTCTCTGCCGGTGGAGGGGGCAGGAACAGACGTGTGCATGTGGTTCTGCCTTGGCCTGGAAGTGTGGATTCCCTGCCTTTCCCCCAGGCTCAGGGGCAAGGGCCCGGAGAGAGCACCACCCCGAAGCGCTTTTCTCCCGGGCTTGGGAGCATTGTGCGCGCCTGGTGGGAACAGTGGGCGGGAGTGCTGCAAACCGGCCTTTGGAGGCAGCCGGGGAGGTCTTCCAGTGGGAGAGGGCCGGTTGTGCTCAGAGGCCCCACAGGCCAGGGTCAGGACCCAGAAGGGCTCCTGCCCCTGGCCAGCCTTGCCCAGACCTTCCTGCCTCCGGGGGTACAGCCCCACCAAGGGGCAGGCTGCGGGGACTGGGTCCAGACATGGCCGGGCGCCTCCCCAGGCTCATCCCCGCTGGTGCCTTTCCCCTGGGCCTAGGCCTCGGTTGAGGCCTCCTTGGAGAGGAGGTTGCTGGCAGGGGCTGTCTCCACACTGCAAGGTGCTGGAGCTCAGAGGGCCTCGTCAGCGGGAAGGGACCAGCAAGGGGCTGAATGCCCAAGACCTCTTTGGCCCAGCAGCCTCAGGGCAGCAGGGAGAGCAAGAGGCGCAACTTGCCCCTAGGTCGGCTTTGCCCCTTCCCACACAGGCGGCCAGCCCAGCAGCTGCCTGACAGACTCTGGCTCTGCCGAGCTCTCTGCCGGTGCAGGGGGCAGCAACAGACGTGTGCATGTGGTTCTGCCTTGGCCTGGGAGTGTGGACTCCCTGCCTTGCCCCCAGGCTCAGGGGCAAGGGCCCGGAGAGAGCACCACCCTGAAGCGCTTTTCTCCCGGGCTTGGGAGCATTGTGCGCGCCTGGTGGGAACAGTGGGCGGGAGTGTTGGCAAACCGGCCTTTGGAGGCAGCCGGGGAGGTCTTCCAGCGGGAGAGGGCCGGATGTGCTCAGAGGCCCCACAGGCCAGGGGCAGGACCCAGCAGGTCCCCTGCCCCTGGCCAGCCTTTCCCAGACCTTCCTGGCCTCCGGGGGTACTGCCCCACCAAGGGGCAGGCTGCGGGGACTGGGTCCAGACATGCCCGGGCGCCTCCCCAGGCTCATCCCCGCTGGTGCCTTTCCCCGGGGCCTAGGCCTCGGTTTAGGCCTCCTTGGAGAGGAGGTTGCTGGCAGGGGCTGTCTCCACACTGCAAGGTGCTGGAGCTCAGAGGGTCTCGTCAGAGGGAAGGGACCAGTAAGGGGCTGGATGCCCAAGACCTCTTTGACCCAGCAGCCTCAGGGCAGCAGGGAGATCAAGAGTCCCAACTTGCCCCTAGGTCGGCTCTGCCCCTTCCCACACAGGCGGCCAGCCCAGCAGCTGCCTGACAGCCTCTGGCTCCCCCGAGATCTCTGCCGGTGCAGGGGATAGGAACAGACGTGTGCATGTCGTTCTGCCTTGGTCTGGGAGTGTGTTCCCCATGCCTTCCCCACAGGCTCAGGGGCAAGGGCCCGGAGAGAGCAGCACCCCGAAGCGCTTTTCTCCCGGGCTTGGGAGCATTGTGCATCCCTGGCGTGAACAGCGGGCGGGAGTGTTTGCAAACCGGCCTTTGGAGGCAACCGGGGAGGTCTTCCAGTGGGAGAGGGCCGGTTGTGCTCAGAGGCCCCACAGGCCAGGGGCAGGACCCAGCAGGGCCCCTGTCCTTGGCCAGCATTGCCCAGATCTTCCTGGCCTCCGGGGGTACTTCCCCACCAAGGGGCAGGCTGCGGGGACTGGGTCCAGACATACCCGGGCGCCTCCCCCGGCTCATCCCCGCTGGTGCCTTTCCCCTGGTACTAGGCCTCGGTTGAGGCCTCCTTGGAGAGGAGGTTGCTGGCAAGGGCTGTCTCCTCACTGCAAGGTGCTGGAACTCAGAGGGCCTCGTCAGAGGGAAGGGGCCAGCAAGGGGCTGGATGCCCAAGACCTCTTTGGCCCAGCAGCCTCAGGGCAGCAGGGAGAGCAAGAGGCCCAACTTGCCCCTAGGTCGGCTCTGCCCCTTCCCACACAGCCAGCCAGCCCAGCAGCAGCCTGGCAGTCTCTGGCTCCCCCGAGCTCTCTGCCGGTGTAGGGGGCAGGAACAGACGTGTGCATGTCGTTCTGCCTTGGCCTGGGAGTGTGGACCCCCTGCCTGGCCCCCAGGCTCAGGGGAAAGGGCCCGGAGAGAGCAACACCCCGAAGCGCTTTTCTCCCGGGCTTGGGAGCATTGTGCGTGCCTGGCGGGAACAGCGGGCGCGAGTGTTGGCAAACCGGCCTTTGGAGGTAGCCGGGGAGGTCTTCCAGTGGGAGAGGGCCGGTTGTGCTCAGAGGCCCCACAGGCCAGGGGCAGGACCCAGCAGGGCCCCTGCCCCTGGCCAGCCTTGCCCAGACCTTCCTGGCCTCCGGGGGTACTGCCCCACCAAGGGGCAGGCTGCGGGGACTGGGTCCAGACATGCCCGGGCGCCTCCACTGGCTCATCCCCGCTGGTGCCTTTCCCCTGGGCCTAGGCCTCGGTTGAGGCCTCCTTGGAGAGGAGGTTGCTGGCAGGGGCTGTCTCCACACTGCGAGGTGCTGCAACTCAGAGGGCCTCGTCAGAGGGAAGGGACCAGCAAGGGGCGGATGCCCAAGACCTCTTTGGCCCAGCAGCCTCAGGGCAGCAGGGAGAGCAAGAGGCCCAACTTGCCCCTAGGTCGGTTCTGCCCCTTCCCACACAGGCGGCCAGCCCAGCAGCTGCCTGACAGACTCTGGCTCCCCCCAGCTCTCTGCCGGTGGAGGGGTCAGGAACAGACGTGTGCATTTGGTTCTGCCTTGGCCTCGGAGTGTGGATCCCCTGCCTGGCCCCCAGGCTCAGGGGCAAGGGCCCGGAGAGAGCACCACCCCGAAGCGCTTTTCTCCCGGGCTTGGGAGCATTGTGCGCGCCTGGTGGGAACAGTGGGCGGGAGTGCTTGCAAACCGGCCTTTGGAGGCAGCCGGGGAGGGCTTCCAGTGGGAGAGGGCCGGTTGTGCTCAGAGGCCCCACAGGCCAGGGGCAGGACCCAGGAGGTCCCCTGCCCCTGGCCAGCCTTGCCCAGACCTTCCTGCCTCCGGGGGTACAGCCCCACCAAGGGGCAGGCTGCGGGGACTGGGTCCAGACATGCCCGGGCGCCTCCACTGGCTCATCCCCGCTGGTGCCTTTCCCCTGGGCCTAGGCCTCGGTTGAGGCCTCGTTGCCGAGGAGGTTGCTGGCAGGGGCTGTCTCCACACTGCAAGGTGCTGGAGCTCAGAGGGCCTCGTCAGAGGGAAGGGACCAGCAAGGGGCTGGATGCCCAAGACCTCTTTGGCCCAGCAGCCTCAGGGCAGCAGGGAGAGCAAGAGGCCCAACTTGCCCCTAGGTCGGCTCTGCCCCTTCCCACACAGGCCGCCAGCCCAGCAGCTGCCTAACAGACTCTGGCTCCCCTGAACTCTCTGCCGGTGCAGGGGTCAGGAACAGACGTGTGCATGTGGTTCTGCCTTGGCCTGGGAGTGTGGAACCCCTGCATTGCCCCCAGGCTCAGGGGCAAGGGCCCGGTGGGAGCACCACCCCGAAGCGCTTTTCTCCCGGGCTTGGGAGCATTGTGCACGCCTGGTGGGAACAGTGGGCGGGAGTGTTGGCAAACCGGCCTTTGGAGGCAGCCGCGGAGGTCTTCCAGCGGGAGAGGGCCGGATATGCTCAGAGGCCCCACAGGCCAGGGGCAGGACCCAGCAGGTCCCCTGCCCCTGGCCAGCCTTTCCCAGTCCTTCCTGGCCTCCGGGGGTACTGCCCCACCAAGGGGCAGGCTGCGGGGACTGGGTCCAGACATGTCCATGCGCCTCCCCAGGATCATCCCCGCTGGTGCCTTTCCCCGGGGCCTAGGCCTCGGTTTAGGCCTCCTTGGAGAGGAGGTTGCTGGCAGGGGCTGTCTCCACACTGCAAGGTGCTGGAGCTCAGAGGGCCTGGTCAGAGGGAAGGGACCAGCAAATGGCTGGATGCCCAAGACCTCTTTGACCCAGCAGCCTCAGGGCAGCAGGGAGAGCAAGAGGCCCAACTTGCCCCTAGGTCGGCTCTGCCCCGTCCCACACAGGCAGCCAGCCCAGCAGCAGCCTGGCAGTCTCTGGCTCCCCCGAGCTCTCTGCCGGTGTAGGGGGCAGGAACTGACGTGTGCATGTCGTTCTACATTGGTCTGGGAGTGTGTTCCCCCTGCCTGGCCCCCCGGCTCAGGGGCAAGGGCCCGGAGAGAGCACCACCCCGAAGTGCTTTTCTCCCAGGCTTGGGAGCATTGTGCGTGCCTGGCGGGAACAGCGGGCTGGAGTGCTTGCAAACCGGCCTTTGGAGGCAGACGTTGAGGTCTTCCAGCGGGAGAGTGCCGGTTGTGCTCAGAGGCCCCACAGGCCACGGGCAGGACCCAGCAGTGTCCCTGCCCCTGGCAGCCTTGCCCAGACCTTCCTGGCCTCCGGGGGTACAGCCCCACGAAGGGGCAGGCTGCGGGGACTGGGTCCAGATATGGCCGGGCGCCTCCCCAGGCTCATCCCCGCTGGTGCCTTTCCCCTGGGCCTAGGCCTCGGTTGAGGCCTCCTTGGAGAGGAGGTTGTTGGCAGGGGCTGTCTCCACACGGCAAGGTGCTGGAGCTCAGAGGGCCTCGTCAGCGGGAAGGGACGAGCAAGGGGCTGGATGCCCAAGACCTCTTTGGCCCAGCAGCCTCAGGGAAGCAGGGAGAGCATGAGGCCCAACTTGCCCCTAGGTCGGCTCTGCCCCTTCCCACACAGGCGGCCAGCCCAGCAGCTGCCTGACAGACTCTGGCTCCCCCGAGCTCTCTGCCGGTGCAGGGGTCAGGAACAGACGTGTGCATGTGGTTCTGCCTTGGTCTGGGAGTGTGTTCCCCTTGCCTGGCCCCCAGGCTCAGGGGCAAGGGCCCGGAGAGAGCACCACCCCGAAGCGCTTTTCTCCCGGGCTTGGGAGCATTGTGCGCGCCTGGTGGGAACAGTGGGCGTGAGTGTTGGCAAACCGGCCTTTGGAGGCAGCCGGGGAGGTCTTCCAGCGGGAGAGGGCCGGATGTGCTCAGAGGCCCCACAGGCCAGGGGCAGGACCCAGCAGGGCCCCTGCCCCTGGCCAGCCTTTCCCAGACCTTCCTGGCCTCTGGGGGTACTGCCCCACCAAGGGGCAGGCTGCGGGGACTGGGTCCAGACATGCCCGGGCGCCTCCCCAGGCTCATCCCCGCTGGTGCCTTTCCCCTGGGCCTAGGCCTCGGGTGAGGCCTCCTTGGAGAGGAGGTTGCTGGCAGGGGCTGTCTCCACACTGCAAGGTGCTGGTCCTCAGAGGGCCTCGTCAGAGGGAAGGGACCAGCAAGGGGCTGGATGCCCAAGACCTCTTTGGCCCAGCAGCCTCAGGGCAGCAGGGAGAGCAAGAGGCCCAACTTGCCCCTAGGTCGGCTCTGCCCCTTCCCACACAGGCCGCCAGCCCGGCAGCTGCCTGACAGATTCTGGCTTCCCCCAGCTCTCTGCCGGTGGAGGGGGCAGGAACAGACGTGTGCATGTGGTTCTGCCTGGGCCTGGGAGTGTGGATCCCCTGCCTGGCCCCCAGGCTCAGGGGCAAGGGCCCGGAGAGAGCACCACACTGAAGCGCTTTTCTCCCGGGCTTGGAAGCACTGTGCGTGCCTGGCGGGAACAGTGGGCGGGAGTGTTGCAAACCGGCCTTTCGAGGCAGCCGGGGAGATCTTCCAGGGCCCGGTGTGAGCACCACCCCAAAATGCTTTTCTCCCGGGCTTGGGAGCATTGTGCGTGGCTGGTGGGAACAGCGGGCGGGAGTGCTTGCAAACCGGCCTTTGGAGGCAGCCGGAGAGGTCTTCCAAGGGCCAGGAGAGAGCACCACCCAGAAGCGCTTTACTCCCGGGCTTGGAACATTTGCGCAAATGGCGGGAACAGCGAGTGGGAGTGCTTCCAAACCGGCCTTTGGGGGCACCCCGGGAGGTCTTCCATGGGCTCGGAGAGAACAGCACCCCAAAGCGCTTTTCTCCGGGGTTTTGGAGGATTGTGCGTGGCTGGCGGGAACAGCGAGTGGGAGTGCTTCCAAACCGGCCTTTGGGGGCAGCCAGGGAGGTCCTCCATGGGCACGGAGAGAACACCACCCCGAAGCGCTTTTCTCCCCGTCTTGGGAGCATTGTGCGAGGCTGGCGGGAACAGCGGGCGGGAGTGCTTGCAAACCGGCCTTTGGAGGCAGCCGGGGAGGTATTCCAAGGGCCCGGAGAGAGCACGATCCCGAAGCACTTTTCTCCCGGAATTGGGAGCATTGTGCGCGGCTGTCGGGAACAGCGGACATGAGTGCTTGCAAACCGGCCTTTGTACGCAGCCGGGGAGGTCTTCCAAGGGCCCGGAGAGAGCACCACCCCAAAATGCTTTTCCCCGGGCTTGGGAGCATTGTGTGCGGCTGGCGGGTCAGCGGGAGGGAGTTCTTGAAAACCAGCCTTTGGAGGCAGCCGGGGAGGTCTTCCAAGGGCCGGGAGAGTACCACCCCGAAGCGCTTTTCTCCCTGGCTTGGGAGCATTGTGCGCGGCTGGCGGGAACAGCGGGATTGAGTTCTTGCAAACCGGCCTTTGGAGGCAGCCAGGGAGGTCTTCCAAGGGCCGGGAGAGAGCACCACGCCGAAGTGCTTTTCTCCCGGGCTTGGGAGCATTGTGCGCTGCTGGCGGGAACAGCGGGCATGAGTGCTTGCAAACCGGCCTTTGGAGGCAGACGGGGAGGTCTTCCAAGGGCCCGGAGAGAGCACCACCCCGAAGCGCTTTTCTCCCGTGATTGGGAGCATTGTGTGCGGCTGGCGGGACAGCGGGAGGGAGTTCTTGAAAACCAGCCTTTGGAGGCAGCCGGGGAGGTCTTCCAAGGGCCGGGAGAGAGCACCACCCCGAAGCGCTTTTCTCCTGGGCTTGGAGCATTTGCACGGATGGCGGGATCAGCGAGTGGGAGTGCTTGCAAACCGGCCTTTGGGGGCAGCCCGGGAGGTCTTTCTTGGGCCCAGAGAGAACACCACCCCGAAACGCTTTTCTCCCGGGCTTGGGAGCATTGTGCGCGGGTGGCGGGAACAGCAGGCAGAAGTGCTTGCAAACCGGCCTTGGAGGCAGCCGGGGAGGTCTTCCAAGGGCCCGGAGTGAGCACCACCAAAAAATGCTTTTCTCCCGGGCTTGGGAGCATTGTGCGCGGCTGGTGGGAACAGCGGTCATGAGGGCTTGCAAACCGGCCATTGGAGGCAGCCGGGGAGGTCTTCCAGCGAGAGAGGGCCGGTTGTGCTCAGAGGCCCCACAGGCCAGGGGCAGGACCCAGCAGGGCCCCTGCCCCTGGCCAGCCTTGCCCAGATCTTCCTGGCCTCCGGGGGTACTGCCCCACCAAGGGGCAGGCTGCGGGTCTGGGTCCAGACATGCCCGGGCGCCTCCCCTGGCTCATCCCCGCTGGTGCCTTTCCCCTGGGCCTAGGCCTCGGGTGAGGCCTCCTTGGAGAGGAGGTGGCTGGCAGGGGCTGTCTCCACACTGCAAGGTGCTGGAGCTCAGAGGGCCTCGTCAGAGGGAACGGACCAGCAAGGGGCTGGATGCCCAAGACCTCTTTGGCCCAGCAGCCTCAGGGAAGCAGGGAGAGCAAGAGGCCCAACTTGCCCCTAGGTCGGCTCTGCCCCTTCCCACACAGGAGGCCAGCCCAGCAGCTGCCTGACAGACTCTGGCTCCCCTGAGCTCTCTGCCGGTGCAGGGGGCAGGAACAGACGTGTGCATGTGGTTCTGCCTTGGCCTGGGAGTGTGTTCTCCCTGCATGGCCCCCAGGCTCAGGGGCAAGGGCCCGGTGAGAGAACCACCCCGAAGCGCTTTTCTCCCGGGCTTGGGAGCATTGTGCGCGCCTGGTGGGAACAGTGGGCGTGAGTGTTGGCAAACCGGCCTTTGGAGGCAGCCGGGGAGGTCTTCCAGCGGGAGAGGGCCAGATGTGCTCAGAGGCCCCACAGGCCAGGGGCAGGACCCAGCAGGTCCCCTGCCCCTGGCCAGCCTTTCCCAGACCTTCCTGGCCTCCGGGGGTACTGCCCCACCAAGGGGCAGGCTGCGGGGACTTGGTCCAGACATGCCCGGGCGCCTCCCCAGGCTCATCCCCGCTGGTGCCTTTCCCCTGGGCCTAGGCCTCGGGTGAGGCCTCCTTGGAGAGGAGGTTGCTGGCAGGGGCTGTCTCCACACTGCAAGGTGCTGGGGCTCAGAGGGCCTCGTCAGAGGGAAGGGACCAGCAAGAGGCTGGATGCCCAAGACCTCTTTGGCCCAGCAGCCTCAGGGCAGCAGGGAGAGCAAGAGGCCCAACTTGCCCCTAGGTCGGCTCTGTCCCTTCCCACACAGGCCGCCAGCCCGGCAGCTGCCTGACAGACTCTGGCTACCCCCAGCTCTCTGCCGGTGGAGGGGGCAGGAACAGACGTGTGCATGTGGTTCTGCCTGGGCCTGGGAGTGTGGATCCCCTGCCTGGCCCCCAGGCTCAGGGGCAAGGGCCCGGAGAGAGCACCACACTGAAGCGCTTTTCTCCCGGGCTTGGAAGCACTGTGCGTGCCTGGCGGGAACAGTGTGCGGGAGTGTTGCAAACCGGCCTTTCGAGGCAGCCGGGGAGATCTTCCAGGGCCCGGTGTGAGCACCACCCAAAAATGCTTTTCTCCCGGGCTTGGGAGCATTGTGCGTGCCTGGCTTGAACCGCGGGCGGCAGTGTTTGCAAACCGGCCTTTGGAGGCAGCCGGGGAGGTCTTCCAGTGGGAGAGGGCCGGTTGTGCTCAGAGGCCCCACAGGCCAGGGGCAGGACCCAGCAGGGCCCCTGCACCTGGCCAGCTTTGCCCAGAACTTCCTGCCCTCCGGAGGTACTGTGCCACCAAGGGGCATGCTGCGGGGTCTGGGTCCAGACATGCCCGGGCGCCTCCCCAGTGTCATCCCCGCTGTTACCTTTCCCCTGGGCCTAGGCCTCGGTTCAGGCCTCCTTGGAGAGGAGGTTGCTGGCAGGGTCTGTCTCCACACTGCGAGGTGCTGGAGCTCAGAGGGCCTCGTCAGAGGGAAGGGACCAGCAAAGGGCTGGATGCCCAAGACCTCTTTGGCCTAGCAGCCTCAGGGCAGCAGGAAGAGCAAGAGGCCCAACTTGCCCCTAGGTCAGCTCTGCCCCTTCCCACACAAGCGGCCAGCCCAGCAGCTGCCTGACAGACTCGGACTCCCCTGAGCTCTCTGCCGGTGCAAGGGGCAGGAACAGACCTGTGCATGTGGTTCTGCCTTCGCCTGGGAGTGTGGACCCCATGCCTGGCCCCCAGGCTCAGGGGCAAGGGCCCGTAGAGAGCCCCAGCCCGAAGCGCTTTTCTCCCGGGCTTGGGAGCATTGTGCGGGCCTGGCGGGAACAGCGGGCTGGAGTGCTTGCAAACCGGCCTTTGGAGGCAGACGGGGAGGTCTTCCAACGGGAGAGTGCCGGTTGTGCTCAGAGGCCCCACAGGCCAGGAGCAGGACCCAGCAGTGTCCCTGCCCCTGGCAGCCTTGCCCAGACCTTCCTGGCCTCCGGGGGTACAGCCCCACCAAGGGGCAGGCTACGGGGACTGGGTCCAGACATGCCCAGGCGCCTCCCCAGGCTCATCCCCGCTGGTGCCTTTCCCCTCGGCCTAGGCCTCGGTTGAGGCCTCCTTGGAGAGGAGGTTGCTGGCAGGGGCTGTCTCCACACTGCGAGATCCTGGAGCTCAGAGGGCCTCGTCAGAGGGAAGGGACCAGCAAGGGGCTGGATGCTCAAGACCTCTTTGGCCCAGCAACCTCAGGGCAGCAGGGAGAGCAAGAGGCCACAACTTGCCCCTAGGTCGGCTCTGCCCCTTCCCACACAGGCAGCCAGCCCAGCAGCTACCTGGCAGACTCTGGCTCCCCCGAGCTCTCTGCCGGTGCAGGGGGCAGGAACAAACGTGTGCATGTGGTTCTGACTTGGCCTGGGAGTGTGGACCCCCTGCCTGGCCCCCAGGCACAGGGGCAAGGGCCCGGAGAGAGCACCACCCCAAAATGCTTTTCCCCCCGGCTTGGGAGCATTTGCATGGCTGGCGGGAACAGCTAGTGGGAATGCTTGCAAATCGGCCTTTGGGGGCAGCTGGGGAGGTCCTCCATGGGCCCGGAGAGAACACCACCCCGATGCGCTTTTCTCCCGGGCTTGGGAGCAGTGTGCGCGGGTGGCGGGAACAGCAGGCAGGAGTGCTTGCAAACCGGCCTTTGGAGGCAGGCGCCGAGGTCTTCCAAGGGCAACGAGTGAGCACCACCCCAAAATGCTTTTCTCCCGGGCTTGGGAGCATTGTACACGTCTGGTGGGAACAGCGGGCATGAGTGCTTGCATACCGGCCATTGGAGGCAGCCGGGGAGGTCTCAAAGGGCCCTGAGAGAGCACCACCCCGAAGCGCTTTTCTCCCGTGATTGGGAGCATTGTGTGCGGCTGGCGGGACAGCGGGAAGGAGTTCTTGCAAACCGGCCTTTGGAGGCAGCCGGGAAAGTCTTCCAAGGGCCGGGAGAGAGCACCACCCCAAAGCGCTTCTCTCCCGTGTTTTGGAGCATGTGCGTGGCTGGCCGGAACAGTGAGTGGGAGTGATTGCAAACCGGCCTTTGGGGGCAGCCGGGGAGGTCCTCCATGGGCACGGAGAGAACACCACCCCGAAGCGCATTTCTCCCGGTCTTGGGAGCATTGTGCGGGGCTGGCGGGAACAGCGGGCATGAGTGCTTGCAAACCGGCCTTTTGAGGCAGCCGGGGAGGTCTTCCAGGGCCCGGTGTGAGCACCACCCCAAAATGCTTTTCTCCCGGGCTAGGGAGCATTGTACGCGGCTGGCGGGAACAGCGGGCCTGAGTGCTTGCAAACCGGCCTTTTGAGGCAGCTGGGGAGGTCTTCCAGGGCCCGGTGTGAGCACCACCCCAAAAAGCTTTTCTGCCGTGCTTGGGAGCATTGTACGCGGCTGGTGGGAACAGCGGGCATGAGTGCTTGCAAACTGGCCATTGGAGGCAGACGGGGAGGTCTTCCAAGGGCCCGGAGAGAGCACCACCCCGAAGCCCTTTTCTCCCGTGATTGGGAGCATTGTGCGCGGCTGGCGGGAACAGCGGGCGGGAGTGCTTGCAAACCGGCCTTTGGAGGCAGCCGGGGAGGTCTTCCAAGGGCCAGGAGAGAGCACCACCCCGAAGCGCTTTTCTCCCGGGCTTGGGAGCATTGTGCGCGCCTGGTGGGAACAGCGGGCGGGAGTGTTGGCAAACCGGCCTTTGGAGGCAGCCGGGGAGGTCTTCCAGCGGGAGAGGGCCGGATGTGCTCAGAGGCCCCACAGGCCAGGGGCAGGACACAGCAGGTCCCCTGCCCCTGGCCAGCCTTTCCCAGTCCTTCCTGGCCTCCGGGGGTACTGCCCCACCAAGGGGCAGGCTGCGGGGACTGGGTCGAGACATGCCCGGGCGCCTCCCCAGGCTCATCCCTGCTGGTGCCTTTCCCCTGGGCCTAGGCCTCGGTTTAGGCCTCCTTGGAGAGGAGGTTGCTGGCAGGGGCTGTCTCCACACTGCAAGGTGCTGGAGCTCAGAGGGCCTCGTCAGAGGGAAGGGACCAGCAAGGGGCTGGATGCCCAAGACCTCTTTGGCCCAGCAGCCTCACGGCAGCAGGGAGAGCAAGAGGCCCAACTTGCCCCTAGGTCGGCTCTGCCCCTTCCCACACAGGCGGCCAGCCCAGCAGCTGCCTGACAGACTCTGGCTCTGCTGAGCTCTCTGCCGGTGCAGGGGGCAGATCAGACGTGTGCATGTGGTTCTGCCTTGGCCTGGGAGTGTGGACACCCTGCCTTGCCCCCAGGCTCAGGGGCAAGGGCCCGGAGAGAGCACCACCCTGAAGCGCTTTTCTCCCGGGATTGGGAGCATTGTGCGCGCCTGGTGGGAACAGTGGGCGTGAGTGTTGGCAAACCGGCCTTTGGAGGCAGCCGGGGAGGTCTTCCAGCGGGAGAGGGCCGGATGTGCTCAGAGGCCCCACAGGCCAGGGGCAGGACCCAGCAGGTCCCTTGCCCCTGGCCAGCCTTTCCCAGACCTTCCTGGCCTCCGGGGGTACTGCCCCACCAAGGGGCAGGCTGCGGGGACTGGGTCCAGACATGCCCGGGCGCCTCCCCAGGCTCATCCCCGCTGGTGCATTTCCCCTGGGCCTAGGCCTCGGTTTAGGCCTCCTTGGAGAGCAGGTTGCTGGCAGGGGCTGTCTCCACACTGCAAGGTGCTGGAGCTCAGAGGGCCTCGTCAGAGGGAAGGGACCAGCAAGGGGCTGGATGCCCAAGACATCTTTGGCCCAGCAGGCTCAGGGCAGCAGGGAGAGCAAGAGGCCCAACTTGCCCCTAGGTCGGCTCTGCCCCTTCCCACACAGGCGGCCAGCACTGCAGCTGCCTGACAGACTCTGGCTCCCCTGAGCTCTCTGCCGGTGCAGGGGGCAGGAACAGACGTGTGCATGTGGTTCTGCCTTGGCCTGGGAGTGTGTTCCCCCTGCATTGCCCCCAGGCTCAGGGGAAAGGGCCCGGTGAGAGCTCCACTCTCAAGCGCTTTTCTCCCGGGCTTGGGAGCATTGTGCGCGCCTGGTGGGAACAGTGGGCGTGAGTGTTGGCAAACCGGCCTTTGGAGGCAGCCGGGGAGTTCTTCCAGCGGGAGAGGGCCGGATCTGCTCAGAGGCCCCACAGGCCAGGGGCAGGACCCAGCAGGTCCCCTGCCCCTGGCCAGCCTTTCCCAGACCTTCCTGGCCTCCGGGGGTACTGCCCCACCAAGGGGCAGGCTGCGGGGACTGGGTCCAGACATGCCCGGGCGCCTCCCCTGGCTCATCCCCGCTGGTGCCTTTCCCCTGGGCCTAGGCCTCGGTTTAGGCCTCCTTGGAGAGGAGGTTGCTGGCAGGGTCTGTCTCCACACTGCAAGGTGCTGGAGCTCAGAGGGCCTCGTCAGAGGGAAGGGACCAGCAAAGGGCTGGATGCCCAAGACCACTTTGACCCAGCAGCCTCAGGGCAGCAGGGAGAGCAAGAGGCCCAACTTGCCCCTAGGTCGGCTCTGCCCCGTCCCACACAGGCAGCCAGCCCAGCAGCAGCCTGGCAGTCTCTGGCTCCCCCGAGCTCTCTGCCGGTGTAGGGGGCAGAACAGACGTGTGCATGTGGTTCTGCCTTGGCCTGGGAGTGTGAACACCCTGCCTTGCCCCCAGGCTCAGGGGCAAGGGCCCGGAGAGAGCACCACCCCGAAGCGCTTTTCTCCCCGGCTTGGGAGCATTGTGCACTCCTGCTGGGAACAGTGGGAGGGAGCGCTTGCAAACCGGCCTTTGGAGGCAGCCGGGGAGGTCTTCCAGTGGGAGAGGGCCGGTTGTGCTCAGATGCCCCACAAGCCAGGGGCAGGACGCAGCAGGGCCCGTGCCCCTGGCCAGCCTTGCCCAGACCTTCCTGGCCTCCGGGGGTACTGCCCCACCAAGGGGCAGGCTGCGGGGACTGGGTCAATACATGCTCGGGCGCCTCCCCTGGCTCATCCCCGCTGGTGCCTTTCCCCTTGGCCTAGGCCTCGGTTGAGGCCTCCTTGGAGAGGAGGTTGCTGGCAGGGGCTGTCTCCACACTGCAAGGTGCTGGAGCTCAGAGGGCCTCGTCAGAGGGAAGGGACCAGTAAGGGGCTGGATGCCCAAGACGTCTTTGGCCCAGCAGCCTCAGGGCAGCAGGAAGAGCAAGAGGCCCAACTTGCCCGTAGGTCGGCTCTGCCCCTTCCCACACAGGCGGCCAACCCAGCAGCTGCCTGACAGACTCTGGCTCCCCCAAGCTCTCTGGCAGTGCAGGGGACAGGAACAGACGTGGGCATGTGGTTCTGCCTTGGCCTGGGAGTGTGTTCCCCATGCCTTGCCCCCAGGCTCAGGGGCAAGGGCCCGGAGAGAGCACCACCCCGAAGCGCTTTTCTCCCGGGCTTGGGAGCATTGTGCGAGCCTGGCGTGAACAGCGGGGGGGAGTGTTTGCAAACAGGACTTTGGAGGCAGCCGGGGAGGTCTTCCAAGGGCCTGAAGAGAGCACCACCCCGAAGCGCTTTTCTCCCGGGCTTGGGAGCATTGTGCGCGGCAGGCGTTAACAGCAGGCAGGAGTGCTTGAAAACCGGCCTTTGGAGGCAGCCGGTGAGGTCTTCCAGGGCCCGGTGTGAGCACCACCCCAAAAAGCTTTTCTCCCGGGCTTGGGAGCATTGTGCGTGGCTGGTGGGAACAGCGGGCGGGAGTGCTTGCAAACCTGCCTTTGGAGGCAGCCGGGGACGTCTTCCAAGGGCCCGGAGAGAGTACCACCCCGAAGCACTTTTCTCCCGTGCTTGGGAGCATTGTGCGTGGCTGGCGGGAACAGCAGGAAGGAGTCCTTGCAAACCGGCCTTTGGAGGCAGCCGGGGAGGTCTTCCAAGGGCCTGAAGAGAGCACCACCCGGAAGCGCTTTTCTCCCGGGATTGGGAGCATTGTGCGCGGCTGGCGGGAACAGCGGGCGGGAGTGCTTGCAAACCGGCCTTTGGAGGCAGCCGGGGAGGTCTTCCAAGGGCCAGGAGAGAGCACCACCCAGAAGCGCTTTTCTCCCGGGCTTGGAACATTTGCGCGGATGGCGGGAACAGCGAGTGGGAGTGCTTCCAAACCGGCCTTTGGGGGCAGCCGGGGAGGTCTTCCAAGGGCCCGGACTGATCACTACCCCAAAATGCTTTTCTCCCGGGCTTGGGAGCATTGTGCGTGGCTGGCGGAAGCAGCGGGAATGAATACTTACAAACCTGCCTTTGGAGGCAGCCGGGGAGGTCTTGAAAGTGCCCGGAGAGAGCACCACCCTGAAGCGCTTTTCTCCCGGGCTTGGGAGCTTTGTGCGCGGCTGGCGGGAACAGCAGGCAGGAGTGCTTGCAAACTGGCCTTTGGAGGCAGCCGGGGAGGTCTTCCAAGGGCCCGGAGTGAGCAACACCCCAAAATGCTTTTCTCCCGGGCTTGGGAGCATTGTGCGTGGCTGGCGGGAACAGCAGGAAGGAGTCCTTGCAAACCGGCCTTTGGAGGCAGCCGGGGAGGTCTTCCAAGGGCCTGTAGAGAGCACCACCCCGAAGCGCTTTTCTCCCGGGCTTGGGAGCATTGTGCGCGGCTGGCGGGAACAGCAGGCAGGAGTGCTTGCAAACTGGCCTTTGGAGGCAGCCGGGGAGGTCTTCCAAGGGCCCGGAGTGAGCACCACCCCAAAATGCTTTTCTCCCAGGCTTGGGAGCATTGTGCGTGGCTGGTGGGAACAGCGGGCGGGAGTGCTTGCAAACCGGCCTTTGGAGGCAGCCGGGGAGGTCTTCCAAGGGCCAGGAGAGAGCACCACCCAGAAGCGCTTTTCTCCCGGGCTTGGAACATTTGCGCGGATGGCGGGAACAGCGAGTGGGAGTGCTTCCAAACCGGCCTTTGGGGGCAGTCGGGGAGGTCTTCCAAGGGCCCGGACTGATCACTACCCCAAAATGCTTTTCTCCCGGGCTTGGGAGCATTGTGCGTGGCTGGCGGAAGCAGCGGGAATGAGTACTTACAAACCTGCCTTTGGAGGCAGCCGGGGAGGTCTTGAAAGTGCCCGGAGAGAGCACCACCCCGAAGCACTTTTCTCCAGGGCTTGGGAGAATTGTGCGAGGCGGGCGGGAACAGCGGGCATGAGTGCTTGCAAACCGGCCTTTGGAGGCAGCCAGGGAGGTCTTCCAAGGGCCCGGAGAGATCAGGACCCCGAAGCGCTTTTCTCCCGTGATTGGGAGCATTGTGTGCAGCTGGCGGGACAGCGGGAGGGAGTTCTTGAAAACCAGCCTTTGGAGGCAGCCGGGGAGGTCTTCCAAGGGCCAGGAGAGAGCACCACCCCGAAGCGCTTTTCTCCTGGGCTTGGAGCATTTGCACGGATGGCGGGAACAGCGAGTGGGAGTGCTTGCAAACCGGCCTTTGGGGGCAGCCCGGGAGGTCTTTCTTGGGCACAGAGAGAACACCACCCCGAAAGGCTTTTCTCCCGGGCTTGGGAGCATTGTGCACGTGTGGCGGGAACAGCAGGCAGTAGTGCTTGCAAACCGGCCTTGGAGGCAGCCAGGGAGGTCTTCCAAGGGCCCTGAGTGAGCACCACCCAAAAATGCTTTTCTCCCGGGCTAGGGAGCATTGTGCGCGGCTGGTGGGAACAGCGGGCATGAGGGCTTGCAAACCGGCCATTGGAGGCAGCCGGGGAGGTCTTTCAGCGAGAGAGGGCCGGTTGTGCTCGGGGGCCCCACAGGCCAGGGGCAGGACCCAGCAGGGCCCCTGCCCCTGGCCAGCCTTGCCCAGACCTTCCTGCCTCCGGGGTTACAGCCTCATCAAGGGGCAGGCTGCGGGGACTGGGTCCAGACATGCCCGGGCGCCTCCCCAGTCTCATCCCCGCTGGTGCCGTTCCCCTGGGCCTAGGCCTCGGTTGAGGCCTCCTTGGAGAGGAGGTTGCTGGCAGGGGCTGTCTCCACACTGCAAGGTGCTGGAGCTCAGAGGGCCTCGACAGAGGGAAGGGACCAGCAAGGGGCTGGATGCCCAAGACCTCTTTGGCCCAGCAGCCTCAGGGCAGCAGGGAGAGCAAGAGGCCCAACTTGCCCCTAGGTCGGCTCTGCCCCTTCCCACACAGGCGGCCAGCCCAGCAGCTGCCTGACAGACTCTGGCTCCCCTGAGCTCTCTGCCGGTGCAGGGGGCAGGAACAGACGTGTGTATGTGGTTCTGCCTTGGCCTGGGAGTGTGTTCCCCCTGCATTGCCCCCAGGCTCAGGGGCAAGGGCCTGGTGAGAGCACCACCCCGAAGTGCTTTTCTCCCGGGCTTGGGAGCATTGTGCCCGCCTGCTGGGAACAGTGGGCGGGAGCGCTTGCAAACCGGCCTTTGGAGGAGCCGGGGAGGTCTTCCAGTGGCAGAGGGCCGGATGTGCTCAGAGGCCCCACAGGCCAGGGGCAGGACCCAGCAGGGCCCCTGCCCCTGGCCAGCGTTGCCCAGACCTTCCTGGCCTCCGGGGGTACTGCCCCACCAAGGGGCATGCTGCGGGGACTGGGTCCAGACATGCTCGGGCGCCTCCCCTGGCTCATCCCCGCTGGTGCTTTTCCCCTGGGCCTAGGCCTCGGTTGAGGCCTCCTTGGAGAGGAGGTTGCTGGCAGGGGCTGTCTCCACACTGCAAGGTGCTGGAGCTCAGAGGGCCTCGTCAGAGGGAAGGGACCAGTAAGGGGCTGGATGCCCAAGACGTCTTTGGCCCAGCAGCCTCAGGGCAGCAGGGAGAGCAAGAGGCCCAACTTGCCCCTAGGGCGGCTCTGCCCTTCCCACACAGGCGGCCAACCCAGCAGCTGCCTGACAGACTCTGGCTCCCCCAAGCTCTCTGCCGGTGCAGGGGACAGGAACAGACGTGTGCATGTGGTTCTGCCTTGGCCTGGGAGTGTGGACCCCTGCCTGGCCCCCAGCCTCAGGGGCAAGGGCCCGGAGAGAGCACCACCCCGAAGCGCTTTTCTCCCGGGCTTGGGAGCATTGTGCGCGCCTGGCGGGAACAGTGGGCGGGAGTGATTGCAAACCGGCCTTTGGAGGCTGCCGGGGACGTCTTCCAGTGGGAGAGGGCCGGTTGTGCTCAGAGGACCCACAGGCCAGGGGCAGGACACAGCAGGGCCCCTGCCCCTGGCCAGCCTTGCCCAGACCTTCCTGGCCTCCAGGGTTACTGCCCCACAAAGGGGCAGGCTGCGGGGAGTGGGTCCAGACATGCCCGGGCGCCTCCCCTGGCTCATCCCTTCTGGTGCCTTTCCCCTGGGCCTAGGCCTCGGTTGAGACCTCCTTGGAGAGGTGATTGCTGGCAGGGGCTGTCTCCACACTGCAAGGTGCTGGAGCACAGAGGGCCTCGACAGAGGGAAGGGACCAGTAAGGGGCTGGATGCCGAAGACCACTTTGGCCCAGCAGCCTCAGGGCAGCAGGGAGATCAAGAGGCCCAACTTGCCCCTAGGTCGGTTCTGCCCCTTCCCACACAGGCGGCCAGCCCAGCAGCTGCCTGACAGACTCTGGCTCCCCCCAGCTCTCTGCCAGTGGAGGGGGCAGGAACAGACGTGTGAATGTCGTTCTGCCTTGGCCTGGGAGTGTGGATCCCCTGCCTCGCCCCCAGGCTCAGGGGCAAGGGCCCGGAGAGAGCACCACCCCGAAGCGCTTTTCTCCCGGGCTTGGGAGCACTGTGCGCCCCTGGTGGGAACAGTGGGCGGGAGTGCTTGCAAACCGGCCTTTCGAGGCAGCCGGGGAGGTCTTCCAGTGGGAGAGGGCCGGTTGTGCTCAGAGGCCCCACAGGCCAGGGGCAGGACCCAGCAGGGCCCCTGCCCCTGGCCAGCCTTGCCCAGACCTTCCTGCCTCCGGGGGTACAGCCCCACCTAGGGGCAGGCTGCGGGGACTGGGTACAGACATGCCCGGGCGCCTCCCCAGGCTCATCCCTGCTGGTGACTTTCCCCTGGGCATAGGCCTCGGTTGAGGCCTCGTTGCAGAGGAGGTTGCTGGCAGGGGCTGTCTCCACACTGCAAGGTGCTGGAGCTCAGAGGGCCTTGTCAGAGGGAAGGGATCAGCAAGGGGCTGGATGCCCAAGACCTCTTTGGCCCAGCAGCCTCAGGGCAGCAGGGAGAGCAAGAGGCCCAACTTGCCCCTATGTCGGCTCTGCCCCTTCCCACACAGGCGGCCAGCCCAGCAGCTGCCTGACAGACTCTCGCACCCCTGAGCTCTCTGCCGGTGCAGGGGGCAGATCAGACGTGTGCATGTGGTTCTGCCTTGGCCTGGGAGTGTGGACCCCTGCCTTGCCCCCAGGCTCAGGGGCAAGGGCCCGGAGAGAGCACCACCCCGAAGCGCTTTTCTCCCGGGCTTGGGAGCATTGTGCGTGGCTGGTGGGAACAGCGGGCGGGAGTGCTTGCAAACCTGCCTTTGGAGGCAGCCGGGGACGTCTTCCAAGGGCCCGGAGAGAGTACCACCCCGAAGCACTTTTCTCCCGTGCTTGGGAGCATTGTGCGTGGCTGGCGGGAACAGCAGGAAGGAGTCCTTGCAAACCGGCCTTTGGAGGCAGCCGGGGAGGTCTTCCAAGGGCCTGAAGAGAGCACCACCCGGAAGCGCTTTTCTCCCGGGATTGGGAGCATTGTGCGCGGCTGGCGGGAACAGCGGGCGGGAGTGCTTGCAAACCGGCCTTTGGAGGCAGCCGGGGAGGTCTTCCAAGGGCCAGGAGAGAGCACCACCCAGAAGCGCTTTTCTCCCGGGCTTGGAACATTTGCGCGGATGGCGGGAACAGCGAGTGGGAGTGCTTCCAAACCGGCCTTTGGGGGCAGCCGGGGAGGTCTTCCAAGGGCCCGGACTGATCACTACCCCAAAATGCTTTTCTCCCGGGCTTGGGAGCATTGTGCGTGGCTGGCGGAAGCAGCGGGAATGAGTACTTACAAACCTGCCTTTGGAGGCAGCCGGGGAGGTCTTGAAAGTGCCCGGAGAGAGCACCACCCTGAAGCGCTTTTCTCCCGGGCTTGGGAGCTTTGTGCGCGGCTGGCGGGAACAGCAGGCAGGAGTGCTTGCAAACTGGCCTTTGGAGGCAGCCGGGGAGGTCTTCCAAGGGCCCGGAGTGAGCAACACCCCAAAATGCTTTTCTCCCGGGCTTGGGAGCATTGTGCGTGGCTGGCGGGAACAGCAGGAAGGAGTCCTTGCAAACCGGCCTTTGGAGGCAGCCGGGGAGGTCTTCCAAGGGCCTGTAGAGAGCA
Organism: Dama dama; assembly: GCF_033118175.1. Lineage (NCBI taxonomy): Eukaryota > Metazoa > Chordata > Mammalia > Artiodactyla > Cervidae > Dama > Dama dama. The sequence goes on from NW_026871076.1 coordinate 31,584, forward strand.
CCACCCCGAAGCGCTTTTCTCCCGGGCTTGGGAGCATTGTGCGCGGCTGGCGGGAACAGCAGGCAGGAGTGCTTGCAAACTGGCCTTTGGAGGCAGCCGGGGAGGTCTTCCAAGGGCCCGGAGTGAGCACCACCCCAAAATGCTTTTCTCCCAGGCTTGGGAGCATTGTGCGTGGCTGGTGGGAACAGCGGGCGGGAGTGCTTGCAAACCGGCCTTTGGAGGCAGCCGGGGAGGTCTTCCAAGGGCCAGGAGAGAGCACCACCCAGAAGCGCTTTTCTCCCGGGCTTGGAACATTTGCGCGGATGGCGGGAACAGCGAGTGGGAGTGCTTCCAAACCGGCCTTTGGGGGCAGTCGGGGAGGTCTTCCAAGGGCCCGGACTGATCACTACCCCAAAATGCTTTTCTCCCGGGCTTGGGAGCATTGTGCGTGGCTGGCGGAAGCAGCGGGAATGAGTACTTACAAACCTGCCTTTGGAGGCAGCCGGGGAGGTCTTGAAAGTGCCCGGAGAGAGCACCACCCCGAAGCACTTTTCTCCCGGGCTTGGGAGAATTGTGCGAGGCGGGCGGGAACAGCGGGCATGAGTGCTTGCAAACCGGCCTTTGGAGGCAGCCAGGGAGGTCTTCCAAGGGCCCGGAGAGATCAGCACCCCGAAGCGCTTTTCTCCCGTGATTGGGAGCATTGTGTGCAGCTGGCGGGACAGCGGGAGGGAGTTCTTGAAAACCAGCCTTTGGAGGCAGCCGGGGAGGTCTTCCAAGGGCCAGGAGAGAGCACCACCCCGAAGCGCTTTTCTCCTGGGCTTGGAGCATTTGCACGGATGGCGGGAACAGCGAGTGGGAGTGCTTGCAAACCGGCCTTTGGGGGCAGCCCGGGAGGTCTTTCTTGGGCACAGAGAGAACACCACCCCGAAAGGCTTTTCTCCCGGGCTTGGGAGCATTGTGCACGTGTGGCGTGAACAGCAGGCAGTAGTGCTTGCAAACCGGCCTTGGAGGCAGCCAGGGAGGTCTTCCAAGGGCCCTGAGTGAGCACCACCCAAAAATGCTTTTCTCCCGGGCTAGGGAGCATTGTGCGCGGCTGGTGGGAACAGCGGGCATGAGGGCTTGCAAACCGGCCATTGGAGGCAGCCGGGGAGGTCTTTCAGCGAGAGAGGGCCGGTTGTGCTCAGAGGCCCCACAGGCCAGGGGCAGGACCCAGCAGGGCCCCTGCCCCTGGCCAGCCTTGCCCAGACCTTCCTGCCTCCGGGGTTACAGCCTCATCAAGGGGCAGGCTGCGGGGACTGGGTCCAGACATGCCCGGGCGCCTCCCCAGTCTCATCCCCGCTGGTGCCGTTCCCCTGGGCCTAGGCCTCGGTTGAGGCCTCCTTGGAGAGGAGGTTGCTGGCAGGGGCTGTCTCCACACTGCAAGGTGCTGGAGCTCAGAGGGCCTCGACAGAGGGAAGGGACCAGCAAGGGGCTGGATGCCCAAGACCTCTTTGGCCCAGCAGCCTCAGGGCAGCAGGGAGAGCAAGAGGCCCAACTTGCCCCTAGGTCGGCTCTGCCCCTTCCCACACAGGCGGCCAGCCCAGCAGCTGCCTGACAGACTCTGGCTCCCCTGAGCTCTCTGCCGGTGCAGGGGGCAGGAACAGACGTGTGTATGTGGTTCTGCCTTGGCCTGGGAGTGTGTTCCCCCTGCATTGCCCCCAGGCTCAGGGGCAAGGGCCTGGTGAGAGCACCACCCCGAAGTGCTTTTCTACCGGGCTTGGGAGCATTGTGCCCGCCTGCTGGGAACAGTGGGCGGGAGCGCTTGCAAACCGGCCTTTGGAGGAGCCGGGGAGGTCTTCCAGTGGCAGAGGGCCGGATGTGCTCAGAGGCCCCACAGGCCAGGGGCAGGACCCAGCAGGGCCCCTGCCCCTGGCCAGCGTTGCCCAGACCTTCCTGGCCTCCGGGGGTACTGCCCCACCAAGGGGCATGCTGCGGGGACTGGGTCCAGACATGCTCGGGCGCCTCCCCTGGCTCATCCCCGCTGGTGCTTTTCCCCTGGGCCTAGGCCTCGGTTGAGGCCTCCTTGGAGAGGAGGTTGCTGGCAGGGGCTGTCTCCACACTGCAAGGTGCTGGAGCTCAGAGGGCCTCGTCAGAGGGAAGGGACCAGTAAGGGGCTGGATGCCCAAGACGTCTTTGGCCCAGCAGCCTCAGGGCAGCAGGGAGAGCAAGAGGCCCAACTTGCCCCTAGGGCGGCTCTGCCCTTCCCACACAGGCGGCCAACCCAGCAGCTGCCTGACAGACTCTGGCTCCCCCAAGCTCTCTGCCGGTGCAGGGGACAGGAACAGACGTGTGCATGTGGTTCTGCCTTGGCCTGGGAGTGTGGACCCCTGCCTGGCCCCCAGCCTCAGGGGCAAGGGCCCGGAGAGAGCACCACCCCGAAGCGCTTTTCTCCCGGGCTTGGGAGCATTGTGCGCGCCTGGCGGGAGCAGTGGGCGGGAGTGATTGCAAACCGGCCTTTGGAGGCTGCCGGGGACGTCTTCCAGTGGGAGAGGGCCGGTTGTGCTCAGAGGACCCACAGGCCAGGGGCAGGACACAGCAGGGCCCCTGCCCCTGGCCAGCCTTGCCCAGACCTTCCTGGCCTCCAGGGTTACTGCCCCACAAAGGGGCAGGCTGCGGGGACTGGGTCCAGACATGCCCGGGCGCCTCCCCTGGCTCATCCCTTCTGGTGCCTTTCCCCTGGGCCTAGGCCTCGGTTGAGACCTCCTTGGAGAGGTGATTGCTGGCAGGGGCTGTCTCCACACTGCAAGGTGCTGGAGCACAGAGGGCCTCGACAGAGGGAAGGGACCAGTAAGGGGCTGGATGCCGAAGACCACTTTGGCCCAGCAGCCTCAGGGCAGCAGGGAGATCAAGAGGCCCAACTTGCCCCTAGGTCGGTTCTGCCCCTTCCCACACAGGCGGCCAGCCCAGCAGCTGCCTGACAGACTCTGGCTCCCCCCAGCTCTCTGCCAGTGGAGGGGGCAGGAACAGACGTGTGAATGTCGTTCTGCCTTGGCCTGGGAGTGTGGATCCCCTGCCTCGCCCCCAGGCTCAGGGGCAAGGGCCCGGAGAGAGCACCACCCCGAAGCGCTTTTCTCCCGGGCTTGGGAGCACTGTGCGCCCCTGGTGGGAACAGTGGGCGGGAGTGCTTGCAAACCGGCCTTTCGAGGCAGCCGGGGAGGTCTTCCAGTGGGAGAGGGCCGGTTGTGCTCAGAGGCCCCACAGGCCAGGGGCAGGACCCAGCAGGGCCCCTGCCCCTGGCCAGCCTTGCCCAGACCTTCCTGCCTCCGGGGGTACAGCCCCACCTAGGGGCAGGCTGCGGGGACTGGGTACAGACATGCCCGGGCGCCTCCCCAGGCTCATCCCTGCTGGTGACTTTCCCCTGGGCATAGGCCTCGGTTGAGGCCTCGTTGCAGAGGAGGTTGCTGGCAGGGGCTGTCTCCACACTGCAAGGTGCTGGAGCTCAGAGGGCCTTGTCAGAGGGAAGGGATCAGCAAGGGGCTGGATGCCCAAGACCTCTTTGGCCCAGCAGCGTCAGGGCAGCAGGGAGAGCAAGAGGCCCAACTTGCCCCTATGTCGGCTCTGCCCCTTCCCACACAGGCGGCCAGCCCAGCAGCTGCCTGACAGACTCTCGCACCCCTGAGCTCTCTGCCGGTGCAGGGGGCAGATCAGACGTGTGCATGTGGTTCTGCCTTGGCCTGGGGGTTTGGACCCCTGCCTTGCCCCCAGGCTCAGGGGCAAGGGCCCGGAGAGAGCACCACCCCGAAGCGCTTTTCTCCCGGGCTTGGGAGCATTGTGCGTGGCTGGCGGGAACAGCAGGAAGGAGTCCTTGCAAACCGGCCTTTGGAGGCAGCCGGGGAGGTCTTCCAAGGGCCTGAAGAGAGCACCACCCGGAAGCGCTTTTCTCCCGGGATTGGGAGCATTGTGCGCGGCTGGCGGGAACAGCGGGCGGGAGTGCTTGCAAACCGGCCTTTGGAGGCAGCCGGGGAGGTCTTCCAAGGGCCAGGAGAGAGCACCACCCAGAAGCGCTTTTCTCCCGGGCTTGGAACATTTGCGCGGATGGCGGGAACAGCGAGTGGGAGTGCTTCCAAACCGGCCTTTGGGGGCAGCCGGGGAGGTCTTCCAAGGGCCCGGACTGATCACTACCCCAAAATACTTTTCTCCCGGGCTTGGGAGCATTGTGCGTGGCTGGCGGAAGCAGCGGGAATGAGTACTTACAAACCTGCCTTTGGAGGCAGCCGGGGAGGTCTTGAAAGTGCCCGGAGAGAGCACCACCCTGAAGCGCTTTTCTCCCGGGCTTGGGAGCTTTGTGCGCGGCTGGCGGGAACAGCAGGCAGGAGTGCTTGCAAACTGGCCTTTGGAGGCAGCCGGGGAGGTCTTCCAAGGGCCCGGAGTGAGCAACACCCCAAAATGCTTTTCTCCCGGGCTTGGGAGCATTGTGCGTGGCTGGCGGGAACAGCAGGAAGGAGTCCTTGCAAACCGGCCTTTGGAGGCAGCCGGGGAGGTCTTCCAAGGGCCTGTAGAGAGCACCACCCCGAAGCGCTTTTCTCCCGGGCTTGGGAGCATTGTGCGCGGCTGGCGGGAACAGCAGGCAGGAGTGCTTGCAAACTGGCCTTTGGAGGCAGCCGGGGAGGTCTTCCAAGGGCCCGGAGTGAGCACCACCCCAAAATGCTTTTCTCCCAGGCTTGGGAGCATTGTGCGTGGCTGGTGGGAACAGCGGGCGGGAGTGCTTGCAAACCGGCCTTTGGAGGCAGCCGGGGAGGTCTTCCAAGGGCCAGGAGAGAGCACCACCCAGAAGCGCTTTTCTCCCGGGCTTGGAACATTTGCGCGGATGGCGGGAACAGCGAGTGGGAGTGCTTCCAAACCGGCCTTTGGGGGCAGTCGGGGAGGTCTTCCAAGGGCCCGGACTGATCACTACCCCAAAATGCTTTTCTCCCGGGCTTGGGAGCATTGTGCGTGGCTGGCGGAAGCAGCGGGAATGAGTACTTTCAAACCTGCCTTTGGAGGCAGCCGGGGAGGTCTTGAAAGTGCCCGGAGAGAGCACCACCCCGAAGCACTTTTCTCCCGGGCTTGGGAGAATTGTGCGAGGCGGGCGGGAACAGCGGGCATGAGTGCTTGCAAACCGGCCTTTGGAGGCAGCCAGGGAGGTCTTCCAAGGGCCCGGAGAGATCAGCACCCCGAAGCGCTTTTCTCCCGTGATTGGGAGCATTGTGTGCAGCTGGCGGGACAGCGGGAGGGAGTTCTTGAAAACCAGCCTTTGGAGGCAGCCGGGGAGGTCTTCCAAGGGCCAGGAGAGAGCACCACCCCGAAGCGCTTTTCTCCTGGGCTTGGAGCATTTGCACGGATGGCGGGAACAGCGAGTGGGAGTGCTTGCAAACCGGCCTTTGGGGGCAGCCCGGGAGGTCTTTCTTGGGCACAGAGAGAACACCACCCCGAAAGGCTTTTCTCCCGGGCTTGGGAGCATTGTGCACGTGTGGCGGGAACAGCAGGCAGTAGTGCTTGCAAACCGGCCTTGGAGGCAGCCAGGGAGGTCTTCCAAGGGCCCTGAGTGAGCACCACCCAAAAATGCTTTTCTCCCGGGCTAGGGAGCATTGTGCGCGGCTGGTGGGAACAGCGGGCATGAGGGCTTGCAAACCGGCCATTGGAGGCAGCCGGGGAGGTCTTCCAGCGAGAGAGGGCCGGTTGTGCTCAGAGGCCCCACAGGCCAGGGGCAGGACCCAGCAGGGCCCCTGCCCCTGGCCAGCCTTGCCCAGACCTTCCTGCCTCCGGGGTTACAGCCTCATCAAGGGGCAGGCTGCGGGGACTGGGTCCAGACATAGCCGGGCGCCTCCCCAGTCTCATCCCCGCAGGTGCCTTTCCCTTGGGCCTAGGCAGGGAGAGCAAGAGGCCACAAATTGCCCCTAGGTCGGCTCTGCCCCTTCCCACACAGGCAGCCAGCCCAGCAGCTGCCTGGCAGACTCTGGCTCCCACGAGCTCTCTGCCGGTGCAGGGGGCAGGAACAGACGTGTGCATGTGGTTCTGCCTTGGCCTGGGAATGTGTTCCCCCTGCATTGCCCCCAGGCTCAGGGGCAAGGGCCCGGTGAGAGCACCACCCCGAAGCGCTTTTCTCCCGGGCTTGGGAGCATTGTGCGAGCCTGGTGGGAACAGTGGGCAGGAGTGTTGGCAAACCGGCCTTTGGAGGCAGCCGGGGAGGTCTTCCAGCGGGAGAGGGCCGGTTGTGCTCAGAGGGCCCACAGGCCAGGGGCAGGACCCAGAAGGGCCCTGGCCCCTGGCCAGCCTTGTCCAGACTTTCTTGTCCTCCGGGGGTACTGCCCCACCAAGGGTCAGGCTGCGGGGACTGGGTCCAGACATGCCCGGGCCCCTCCCCAGGCTCATCCCCGCTGGTGCCTTTCCCCTGGGCCTAGGCCTCGGTTGAGGCCTCCTTGGAGAGGAGGTTGCTGGCAGGGGCTGTCTCCACACTGCGAGGTGCTGGAACTCAGAGGGCCTCGTCAGAGGGAAGGGACCAGCAAAGGGCTGGATGCCCAAGACCTCTTTGGCCCAGCAGCCTCAGGGCAGCAGGGAGAGCAAGAGGCCCAACTTGCCCCTAGGTCGGCTCTGCCCCTTCCCACACAGGCAGACAGCCCAGCAGCTGCCTGGCAGACTCTGGCTCCCCCGAGCTCTCTGCCGGTGCAGGGGGCAGCAACAGACGTGTGCATGTGGTTCTGACTTGGCCTGGGAGTGTGGAACCCCTGCCTGGCCCCCAGGCTCAGGGACAAGGGCCCGGGGAGCAACACCCCGAAGCGGTTTTCTCCCGGGCTTGGGAGCATTGTGCGTGCCTGGCGGGAACAGCGGGCGGGAGTGTTGCAAACCGGCCTTTGGAGGCAGCCGGAGAGGTCTTCCAGTGGGAGAGGGCCGGTTGTGCTCAGAGGCCCCACAGGCCAGGGGCAGGACCCAGCAGGGAGCCTGCCCCTGGCCAGCCTTCCCCAGACCTTCCTGCCCTCCGGGGTTACTGCCCCACCAAGGGGCAGGCTGCGGGGACTGGGTCCAGACATTCGCGGGCGCCTCCCCAGGCTCAACCCCGCTGGTGCCTTTCCCCTGGGCCTAGGCCTCGGTTGAGGCATCCTTGGAGAGGAGGTTGCTGGCAGGGGCTGTCTCCACACTGCAAGGTGCTGGAACTCAGAGGGCCTCATCAGAGGGAAGGGACCAGCAAGGGGCTGGATGCCCAAGACCTCTTTGGCCCAGCAGCCTCAGGGCAGCAGGGAGAGCAAGAGGCCCAACTTGCCCCTAGGTCGGCTCTGCCCCTTCCCACACAGGCAGACAGCCCAGCAGCTGCCTGGCAGACTCTGGCTCCCACGAGCTCTCTGCCGGTGCAGGGGGCAGCAACAGACGTGTGCATGTCGTTCTGCCTTGGCCTGGGAGTGTGGAACCCCTGCCTGGCCCCCAGGCTCAGGGGCAAGGGCCCGGAGAGAGCAACACCCCGAAGCGCTTTTTTCCCGGGCTTGGGAGCATTGTGCGTGCCTGGCGGGAACAGCGGGCGCGAGTGTTGGCAAACCGGCCTTTGGAGGCAGCCGGGGAGGTCTTCCAGTGGGAGAGGGCCGGTTGTGCTCAGAGGCCCCACAGGCCAGGGGCAGGACCCAGCAGGGCCCCTGCCCCTGGCCAGCCTTGCCCAGACCTTCCTGGCCTCCGGGGGTACTGCCCCACCAAGGGGCAGGCTGCGGGGACTGGGTCCAGACATGCCCGGGCGCCTCCACTGGCTCATCCCCTCTGGTGCCGTTCCCCTGGGCCTAGGCCTCGGTTGAGGCCTCCTTGGAGAGGAGGTTGCTGGCAGGGGCTGTCTCCACACTGCAAGGTGCTGGAGCTCAGAGGGCCTCTTCAGAGGGAAGGGACCAGCAAGGGGCTGGATGCCCAAGACCTCTTTGGCCCAGCAGCCTCAGGGCAGCAGGGAGAGCAAGAGGCCCAACTTGCCCCTAGGTCGGTTCTGCCCCTTCCCACACAGGCGGCCAGCCCAGCAGCTGCCTGACAGACTCTGGCTCCCCCCAGCTCTCTGCCGGTGGAGGGGTCAGGAACAGACGTGTGCATGTTGTTCTGCCTTGGCCTAGGAGTGTGTTCCCCCTGCATTGCCCCCAGGCTCAGGGGCAAGGGCCCGGAGAGAGCACCACCTGGAAGCGCTTTTCTCCCGGGCTTGGGAGCATTGTGCGCGCCTGGTTTGAACAGTGGGCGGGAGTGCTTGCAAACCGGCCTTTGGAGGCAGCCGGGGAGGTCTTCCAGTGGGAGAGGGCCGGTTGTGCTCAGAGGCCCCACAGGCCAGGGGCAGGACCCAGCAGGGCCCCTGCCCCTGGCCAGCCTTGCCCAGACCTTCCTGCCTCCGGGGGTACAGCCCCACCAAGGGGCAGGCTGCGGGGACTGGGTCCAGACATGCCCGGGCGCCTCCCCAGGCTCATCCCCGCTGGTGCCTTTCCCCTGGGCCTAGGCCTCGGTTTAGGCCTCCTTGGAGAGGAGGTTGCTGGCAGGGGCTGTCTCCACACTGCAAGGTGCTGGAGCTCAGAGGGCCTTGTCAGAGGGAAGGGAACAGCAAGGGGCTGGATGCCCAAGACCTCTTTGGCCCAGCAGCCTCAGGGCAGCAGGGAGAGCAAGAGGCCCAACTTGCCCCTAGGTCGGTTCTGCCCCTTCCTACACAGGCGGCCAGCCCAGCAGCTGCCTGACAGACTCTGGCTCCCCTAAGCTCTCTGCCGGTGCAGGGGGCAGGAACAGACCTGTGCATGTGGTTCTGCCTTGGCCTGGGAGTGTGTTCCCCCTGCATTGCCCCCAGGCTCAGGGGCAAGGGCCCGGTGAGAGCACCACCCCGAAGTGCTTTTCTCCCGGGCTTGGGAGCATTGTGCGTGCCTGGCGGGAACAGCGGATGGGAGTGCTTGCAAACCGGCCTTTGGAGGCAGCCGGTGAGGTCTTACAGCGGGAGAGTGCCGGTTGTGCTCAGAGGCCCCACAGGCCAGGGGCAGGACCCAGCAGTGTCCCTGCCCCTGGCAGCCTTGCCCAGAACTTCCTGGCCTCCGGGGGTACTGCGCCACCAAGGGGCAGACTGCAGGGACTGGGTCCAGACATGCCCGGGCGCATCCCCAGGCTCATCCCCGCTGGTGCCTTTCCCCTGGGCCTAGGCCTCGGTTGAGGCCTCCTTGGAGAGGAGGTTGCTGGCAGGGGCTGTCTCCACACTGCAAGGTGCTGGAGCTCAGAGGGCCTCGTCAGAGGGAAGGGACCAGCAAGGGGCTGGATGCCCAAGACCTGTTTGGCCCAGCAGCCTCAGGGCAGCAGGGAGAGCAAGAGGCCCAACTTGCCCCTAGGTCGGCTCTGCCCCTTCGCACACAGGCGGCCAGCCCAGCAGCTGCCTGACAGACTCTGGCTCCCCCGAGCTCTCTGCCGGTGCAGGGGGCAGGAACAGACGTGTGCATGTGGTTCTGCCTTTGCCTGGGAGTGTGGATCACCTGCCGGGCCCCAGGCTCAGGGGCAAGGGCCCGGAGAGAGCACCACCCCGAATTGCTTTTCTCCCGGGCTTGGGAGCATTGTGCGTGCCTGGCGGGAACAGCGGGCGGGAGTGTTGGCAAACCGGCCTTTGGAGGCAGCCGGGGAAGTTTGCAGCGGGAGAGGGCCGGTTGTGCTCAGAGGCCCCACAGGCCAGGGGCAGGTCCCAGCAGTGTCCCTGGCCCTGGCAGGCTTGCCCAGACCTTCCTGGCCTCCGGGGGTACAGCCCAACAAAGGGGCAGGCTGCGGGGACTGGGTCCAGACATGGCCGGGCGCCTCCCCAGGCTCATCCCCGCTGGTGCCTTTCCCCTGGGCCTAGGCCTCGGTTGAGGCCTCCTTGGAGAGGAGGTTGCTGGCAGGGGCTGTCTCCACACTGCAAGGTGCTGGAGCTCAGAGGGCCTCGTCAGCGAGAAGGGACCAGCAAGGGGCTGGATGCCCAAGACCTCTTTGGCCCAGCAGCCTCAGGGCAGCAGGGAGAGCAAGAGGCCCAACTTGCCCCTAGGTCGGCTCTGCCCCTTCCCGCACAGGCGGCCAGCCCAGCAGTTGCCTGACAGACTCTGGCTCCCCCGAGCTCTCTGCCGGTGCAGGGGGCAGGAACAGACGTGTGCATGTGGTTCTGCCTTTGCCTGGGAGTGTGGATCACCTGCCGGGCCCCAGGCTCAGGGGCAAGGGCTCGGAGAGAGCACCAGCCCGAAATGCTTTTCTCCCGGGCTTGGGAGCATTGTGCGTTCCTGGCGGGAACAGCGGGCGGGAGTGTTGCCAAACCGGCCTTTGGAGGCAGCCGGGGAAGTCTTCCAGCAGGAGAGGGCCGGTTGTGCTCAGAGGCCCCACAGGCCAGGGGCAGGACCCAGCAGGGCCCCTGTCCCTGGCCAGCCTTGCCCAGACCTTCCTGGCCTCCGGGGGTACTGCCCCACCAAGGGGCAGGCTGCGGGGACTGGGTGCAGACATGCCCGGGCGCCTCCCCAGTCTCATCCCCGCTGGTGCCTTTCCCCTGGGCCTAGGCCTCGGTTGAGGCCTCCTTGGAGAGGAGGTTGCTGGCAGGGGCTGTCTCCACACTGCAAGGTGCTGGAGCTCAGAGGGCCTCGTCAGAGGGAAGGGACCAGCAAGGGGCTGGATGCCCAAGACCTCTTTGGCCCAGCAGCCTCAGGGCAGCAGGGAGAGCAAGAGGCCTCACTTGCCCCTAGGTCGGCTCTGCCCCTTCCCACACAGGCCGCCAGCCCAGCAGCTGCCTGACAGACTCTGGCTTCCCCCAGCTCTCTGCCGGTGGAGGGGGCAGGAACAGACGTGTGCATGTGGTTCTGCCTTGGACTGGGAGTGTGTTCCCCCTGCATTGCCCCCAGGCTCAGGGGCAAGGGTTCGGTGAGAGCACCACCCCGAAGCGCTTTTCTCCCGGGCTTGGGAGCATTGTGCGTGCCTGGCGGGAACAGCGGGCGCGAGTGTTGGCAAACCGGCCTTTGGAGGCAGCCGGGGAAGTCTTCCATTGGGAGTGGGCCGGTGTGCTCAGAGGCCCCACAGGCCAGGGGCAGGACCCAGCAGGGCCCCTGCCCCTGGCCAGCCTTGCCCAGACCTTCCTGGACTCCGGGGGTACTGCCCCACCAAGGGGCAGGCTGAGGGGACTGGGTCCAGACATGCCCGGGCGCCTCCACTGGCTCATCACCGTTGGTGCCTTTCCCCTGGGCCTAGGCCTCGGTTGAGGCCTCCTTGGAGAGGAGGTTGCTGGCAGGGGCTGTCTCCACACTGCAAGGTGCTGGAGCTCAGAGGTCCTCGTCAGAGGGAAGGGACCAGCAAGGGGCTGGATGCCCAAGACCTCTTTGGCCCAGCAGCCTCAGTGCAGCAGGGAGAGCAAGAGGCCCAACTTGCCCCTAGGTCGGCTCTGCCCCTTCCCACACAGGCGGCCAGCCCAGCAGCTGCCTGACAGACTCTGGCTCCCCCGAGCTCTCTGCGGGTGCAGGGGGCAGGAACAGACGTGCGCATGTGGTTCTGACTTGGCCTGGGAGTGTGGAACCCCTGCCTGGCCCCCAGGCTCAGGGGAAAGGTCACGGAGAGAGCACCACCCCGAAGCGCTTTTCTCCCGGGCTTGCCAGCATTGTGCGTGCCTGGCGGGATCAGCGGGCGGGAGTGCTTAAAAACCGGCCTCTGGAGGCAGCCGGGGAGGTCTTCCAGTGGGAGAGGCCCGGTTGTGCTCAGAGGCCCCACAGGCCAGGGGCAGGACCCAGCAGGGCCCGTGCCCCTGACCAGCCTTGCCCAGACCTTCCTGGCCTCAGGGGGGCATGCCCCACCAAGGGGCAGGCTGCGGGGACAGGGTCCAGACATGCCCGGGCGCCTCCCCAGGCTCATCCCCGCTGGTGCCTTTCCCCTGGAACTAGGCCTCGGTTGAGGCCTCTTGGAGAGGAGGTTGCTGGCAGGGGCTGTCTCCACACTGCAAGGTGCTGGAGCTCAGAGAGCCTCGTCAGAGGGAAGGGACCAGCAAGGGGCTGGATGCCCAAGACCTCTTTGGCCCAGCAGCCTCAGGGCAGCAGGGAGAGCAAGAGGCCCAACTTGCCCCTAGGTCGGCTCTGCCCCTTCCCACACAGGCAGCCAGCCCAGGAGCTGCCTGACAGACTCTGGCTCCCCCGAGCTCTCTGCTGGTGCAGGGGACAGGAACAGACTTGTGCATGTGGTTCTGACTTGGCCTGGGAGTGTGGAAACCCTGCCTGGCCCCCAGGCTCAGGGGAAAAGGCACGGAGATAGCACCACCCCGAAGGGCTTTTCTCCCGGGCTTGGGAGCATTGTGCGCGCCTAGTGGGAACAGTGGGCGGGAGTGCTTGCAAACCGTCCTTTGGAGGCAGCCGGGGAGGTCTTCCAGTGGGAGAGGGCCGGTGTGCTCAGAGGCCCCGTAGGCCAGGGGCAGGACCGAGCAGGGCCCCTGCCCCTGGCCAGCCTTGCCCAGACCTTCCTGGCCTCCAGGGTTACTGCGCCACCAAGGGGCAGGCTGCGGGGACTGGGTCCAGACATGCCCGGGCGCCTCCCCTGGCTCATCCCCGCTGGTGCCTTTCCCCTGGGCCTAGGTCTCGGTTGAGGCCTCCTTGGAGAGGAGGTTGCTGGCAGGGGCTGTCTCCACACTGCAAGGTGCTGGAGCTCAGAGGGCCTCGTCAGAGGGAAGGGACCAGCAAGGGGCTGGATGCCCAAGTCCTCTTTGGCCCAGCCGCCTCAGGGCAGCAGGGAGAGCAAGAGGCCCAACTTGCCCCTAGGTCGGCTCTGCCCCTGCCCACAAGGCCGCCAGACAAGCAGCTGCCTGACAGACTCTGGCTCCCCCCGAGCTCTCTGCCGGTGCAGTGGACAGGAACAGACGTGTGCATGTGGTTCTGCCTTGGCCTGGGAGTGTGTTCCCCCTGCCTGGCTCCAGGCTCAGGGGCAAGGGCCCGGAGAGAGCACCACCCCAAAGCACTTTTCTCCCGGGATTGGGAGCATTGTGCGTGCGTGGGGGGAACAGCGGGCGGGAGTGTTTGCAAACCGGCCTTTGGAGGCAGCCGGGGAGGTCTTCCAGTGGGAGAGGGCCGGTTGTGCTCAGAGGCCCCACAGGCCAGGGGTAGGACCAAGCATGGCCCCTGCCCCTGGCCAGCCTTGCTCAGACCTTCCTGGCCTCCGGGGGTACTGCCCCACCTAGGGGCAGGCTGCGGGGACTGGGTCCAGACATGCCCGGGCGCCTCCCCAGGCTCATCCCCGCTGGTGCCTTTCCCCTGGGCCTAGGCCTCGGTTGAGGCCTCCTTGGAGAGGAGGTTGCTGGCAGGGGCTGTCTCCACACTGCAAGTTGCTGGAGCTCAGAGGGCCTCGTCAGAGGGAAGGGACCAGCAACGGGCTGGATGCCCAAAACCTCTTTGGCCCAGCAGCCTCAGGGCAGCAGGGAGAGCAAGAGGCCCAACTTGCCCCTAGGTCGGTTCTGCCCCTTCCCACACAGGCCGCCAGCCCAGCAGCTGCCTGACAGACTCTGGCTCCCCCGAGCTCTCGGCCGGTTCAGGGGGCAGGAACAGACGTGTGCATGTGGTTCTGCCTTGGTCTGGGAGTGTATTCCCCCTGCCTTGCCCATAGGCTCAGGGGCAATGGCCCGGAGTGAGCACCACCCCGAAGCGCTTTTCTCCCGGGCTTGGGAGCATTGTGCGCGCCTGGTGGGAACAGTGGGCGGGAGTGTTGGCAAACCGGCCTTTGGAGGCAGCCGGGGAGGTCTTCCAGCGCGAGAGGGCCGGATGTGCTCAAAGGCCCCACAGGCCAGGGGCAGGACCCAGCAGGGCCCTGCCCCTGGCCAGCCTTGCCCAGACCTTCCTGGCCTCCGGGGGTACTGTCCCACCAAGGGGCAGGCTGCGGGGACTGGGTCTAGACATGCCCGGGCGCCTCCCCAGGCTCATCCCCGCTGGTGCCTTTCCCCTGGGCCTAGGCCTCTGTTGAGGCCTCCTTGGAGAGGAGGTTGCTGGCAGGGGCTGTCTCCACACTGCGAGGTGCTGGAACTCAGAGGGCCTCGTCAGCTGGAAGGGACCAGCAAGGGGCTGGATGCCCAAGACCTCTTTGTCCCAGCAGCCTCAGGGCAGCAGGGAGAGCAAGAGGCCCAACTTGCCCCTAGGTCGGCTCTGCCCCTTCCCACACAGGCAGCCTAACCAGCAGCTGCCTGGCAGACTCTGGCTCCCCCGAGCTCTCTGCGGGTGCAGGGGACAGGAACAGACGTCTGCATGTGGTTCTGCCTTGGCCTAGGAGTGTGTTCCCCCTGCATTGCCCCCAGGCTCAGGGGCAAATGCCCGGAGAGAGCACCACCCCGAAGCGCTTTTCTCCCGGGCTTGGGAGCATTGTGCGTGCCTGGCGGGAACAGCGGGCGCGAGTGTTGGCAAACCGGACTTTGGAGGCAGCCGGGGAGGTCTTCCAAGGGCCAGGAGAGAGCACCACCCAGAAGCGCTTTTTTCCAGGGCTTGGAACATTTGCGCGAATGGCGGGAACAGCGAGTGGGAGTGCTTCCATACCGGCCTTTGGGGGCACCCCGGGAGGTCTTACATGGGCACGGAGAGAACACCACCCTGAAGCGCTTTTCTCCGGGGTTTTGGAGGATTGTGCGTGGCTGGCGGGAACAGCGAGTGGGAGTGCTTGCAAACCGGCCTTTGGGGGCAGCCAGGGAGGTCCTCCATGGGCCCGGAGAGAGCACCAGCCGAAGCGCTTTTCTCCTGGTCTTGGGAGCATTGTGCGAGGCTGGCGGGAACAGCGGGCGGGAGTGCTTGAAAACCGGCCTTTGGAGGCAGCCGGGGAGGTATTCCAAGGTCCCAGAGAGAACACCATCCCGAAGCACTTTTCTCCCGGAATTGGGAGCATTGTGCGCGGCTGTCGGGAACAGCGGACATGAGTGCTTGCAAACCGGCCTTTGTAGGCAGCCGGGGAGGTCTTCCAAGGGCCCGGAGAGAGCACCACCCCAAAATGCTTTTCTCCCGGGCTTGGGAGCATTGTGTGCGGCTGGCGGGTCAGCGGGAGGGAGTTCTTGAAAACCAGCCTTTGGAGGCAGCCGGGGAGGTCTTCCAAGGGCCGGGAGAGAGCACCACCCCGAAGCGCTTTTCTCCGGGGCTTGGGAGCTTTGTGCGCGTCTGGCGGGAACAGCGGGATTGAGTGCTTGGAAACCAGCCTTTGGAGGCAGCCCGGGAGGTCTTCCAAGGGCCGGGAGAGAGCACCACCCCGAAGCGCTTTTCTCCCGGGCTTGGGAGCATTGTGCGCGGCTGGCGGGAACAGCGGGCATGAGTGCTTGCAAACCGGCCTTTGGAGGCAGCCGGGGAGGTCTTCCAAGGGCCCGGAGAGAGCACCACCCCGAAGCGCTTTTCTCCCGTGATTGGGAGCATTGTGTGCGGCTTGCGGGACAGCGGGAGGGAGTTCTTGAAAACCAGCTTTTGGAGGCAGCCGGGGAGGTCTTCCAAGGGCCGAGAGAGAGCACCACACCGAAGTGCTTTTCTCCTGGGCTTGGAGCATTTGCACGGATGGCGGGAACAGCGAGTGGGAGTGCTTGCAAACCGGCCTTTGGGGGCAGCCCGGGAGGTCTTTCTTGGGCCCAGAGAGAACACCACCCCGAAACGCTTTTCTCCCGGGCTTGGGAGCATTGTGCGCGGGTGGCGGGAACAGCAGGCAGAAGTGCTTGCAAACCGGCCTTGGAGGCAGCCGGGGAGGTCTTCCAAGGGCCCGGAGTGAGCACCACCCAAAAATGCTTTTCTCCCGGGCTTGGGAGAATTGTGCGTGGCTGGTGGGAACAGCGGGCATGAGGGCTTGCAAACCGGCCATTGGAGGCAGCCGGGGAGGTCTTCCAGCGAGAGAGGGCCGGTTGTGCTCAGAGGCCCCACAGGCCAGGGGCAGGACCCAGCAGGGCCCCTGCCCCTGACCAGCCTTGCCCAGATCTTCCTGGCCTCCGGGGGTACTGCCCCACCAAGGGGCAGGCTGCGGGGACTGGGTCCAGACATGCCCGGGCGCCTCCCCTGGCTCATCCCCGCTGGTGCCTTTCCCCTGAGCCTAGGCCTCGGGTGAGGCCTCCTTGGAGAGGAGGTTGCTGGCAGGGGCTGTCTCCACACTGCAAGGTGCTGGAGCTCAGAGGGCCTCGTCAGAGGGAAGGGACCAGCAAGGGGCTGGATGCCCAAGACCTCTTTGGCCCAGCAGCCTCAGGGCAGCAGGGAGAGCAAGAGGCCCAACTTACCCCTAGGTCGGCTCTCCCCCTTCCCACACAGGCGGCCAGCCCAGCAGCTGCCTGACAGACTCTGGCTCCCCCGAGCTCTCTGCCGGTGCAGGGGGCAGGAACAGACGTGTGCATGTGGTTCTGCCTTTGCCTGGGAGTGTGGATCACCTGCCGGGCCCCAGGCTCAGGGGCAAGGGCCCGGAGAGAGCACCACCCCGAATTGCTTTTCTCCCGGGCTTGGGAGCATTGTGCGTGCCTGGCGGGAACAGCGGGCGGGAGTGTTGGCAAACCGGCCTTTGGAGGCAGCCGGGGAAGTCTTCCAGCGGGAGAGGGCCGGTTGTGCTCAGAGGCCCCACAGGCCAGGGGCAGGACCCAGCAGGGCCCCTGTCCCTGGCCAGCCTTGCCCAGACCTTCCTGGCCTCCGGGGGTACTGCCCCACCAAGGGGCAGGCTGCGGGGCCTGGGTGCAGACATGCCCGGGCGCCTCCCCAGTCTCATCCGCGCTGGTGCCTTTCCCCTGGGCCTAGGCCTCGGTTGAGGCCTCCTTGGAGAGGAGGTTTCTGGCAGGGGCTGTCTCCACACTGCAAGGTGCTGGAGCTCAGAGGGCCTCGTCAGAGGGAAGGGACCAGCAAGGGGCTGGATGCCCAAGACCTCTTTGGCCCAGCAGCCTCAGGGCAGCAGGGAGAGCAAGAGGCCTCACTTGCCCCTAGGTCGGCTCTGCCCCTTCCCACACAGGCCGCCAGCCCAGCAGCTGCCTGACAGACTCTGGCTCCCCCGAGATCTCTGCGGGTGCAGGGGGCAGGAACAGACGTGTGCATGTGGTTCTGACTTGGCCTGGGAGTGTGGAACCCCTGCCTGGCCCCCAGGCTCAGGGGAAAGGTCACGGAGAGAGCACCACCCCGAAGCGCTTTTCTCCCGGGCTTGCCAGCATTGTGCGTGCCTGGCGGGATCAGCGGGCGTGAGTGCTTAAAAACCAGCCTCTGGAGGCAGCCGGGGAGGTCTTCCAGTGGGAGAGGCCCGGTTGTGCTCAGAGGCCCCACAGGCCAGGGGCAGGACCCAGCAGGGCCCGTGCCCCTGACCAGCCTTGCCCAGACCTTCCTGGCCTCAGGGGGGAATGCCCCACCAAGGGGCAGGCTGCGGGGACAGGGTCCAGACATGCCCGGGCGCCTCCCCAGGCTCATCCCCACTGGTGCCTTTCCCCTGGAACTAGGCCTCGGTTGAGGCCTCTTGGAGAGGAGGTTGCTGGCAGGGGCTGTCTCCACACTGCAAGGTGCTGGAGCTCAGAGGGCCTCGTCAGAGGGAAGGGACCAGCAAGGGGCTGGATCCCCAAGACCTCTTTGGCCCAGCAGCCTCAGGGCAGCAGGGAGAGCAAGAGGCCCAACTTGCCCCTAGGTCGGCTCTGCCCCTTCCCACACAGGCAGCCAGCCCAGCAGATGCCTGACAGACTCTGGCTCCCCTGAGCTCTCTGCTGGTGCAGGGGACAGGAACAGACGTGTGCATATGGTTCTGACTTGGCCTGGGAGTGTGGAACCCCTGCCTGGCCCCCAGGCTCAGGGGAAAAGGCACGGAGATAGCACCACCCCGAAGGGCTTTTCTACCGGGCTTGGGAGCATTGTGCGCGCCTAGTGGGAACAGTGGGCGGGAGTGCTTGCAAACCGTCCTTTGGAGGCAGCCGGGGAGGTCTTCCAGTGGGAGAGGGCCGGTGTGCTCAGAGGCCCCGTAGGCCAGGGGCAGGACCGAGCAGGGCCCCTGCCCCTGGCCAGCCTTGCCCAGACCTTCCTGGCCTCCAGGGTTACTGCGCCACCAAGGGGCAGGCTGCGGGGACTGGGTCCAGACATGCCCGGGCGCCTCCCCTGGCTCATCCACGCTGGTGCCTTTCCCCTGGGCCTAGGTCTCGGTTGAGGCCTCCTTGGAGAGGAGGTTGCTGGCAGGGGCTGTCTCCACACTGCAAGGTGCTGGAGCTCAGAGGGCCTCGTCAGAGGGAAGGGACCAGCAAGGGGCTGGATGCCCAAGTCCTCTTTGGCCCAGCCCCCTCAGGGCAGCAGGGAGAGCAAGAGGCCCAACTTGCCCCTAGGTCGGCTCTGCCCCTGCCCGCAAGGCCGCCAGAGAAGCAGCTGCCTGACAGACTCTGGCTCCCCCCGAGCTGTCTGCCGGTGCAGTGGACAGGAACAGACGTGTGCATGTGGTTCTGCCTTGGCCTGGGAGTGTGTTCCCCCTGCCTGGCTCCAGGCTCAGGGGCAAAGGCCCGGAGAGAGCACCACCCCAAAGCACTTTTCTCCCGGGATTGGGAGCATTGTGCGTGCGTGGCGGGAACAGCGGGCGGGAGTGTTTGCAAACCGGCCTTTGGAGGCAGCCGGGGAGGTTTTCCAGTGGGAGAGGGCCGGTTGTGCTCAGAGGCCCCACAGGCCAGGGGCAGGACCAAGCATGGCCCCTGCCCCTGGCCAGCCTTGCTCAGACCTTCCTGGCCTCCGGGGGTACTGCCCCACCAAGGGGCAGGCTGCGGGGACTGGTTCCAGACATGCCCGGGCGCCTCCCCAGGCTCAGCCCCGCTGGTGCCTTTCCCCTGGGCCTAGGCCTCGGTTGAGGCCTCCTTGGAGAGGAGGTTGCTGGCAGGGGCTGTCTCCACACTGCAAGGTGCTGGAGCTCAGAGGGCCTCGTCAGAGTGAAGGGACCAGCAAGGGGCTGGATGCCCAAAACCTCTTTGGCCCAGCAGCCTCACGGCAGCAGGGAGAGCAAGAGGCCCAACTTGCCCCTAGGTCGGTTCTGCCCCTTCCCACACAGGCCGCCAGCCCAGCAGCTGCCTGACAGACTCTGGCTTCCCTCATCTCTCTGCCGGTTCAGGGGGCAGGAACAGACGTGTGCATGTGGTTCTGCCGTGGCCTGGGAGTGTGTTCCCCCAGCCTTGCCCCCAGGCTCAAGGGCAAGGGCCCGGAGAGAGCACCACCCCGAAGCGCTTTTCTCCCGGGCTTGGGAGCATTGTGCGAGCCTGGCGTGAACAGCGGGCGGGAGTGTTCGCAAACAGGACTTTGGAGGCAGCCGGGGAAGTCTTCCAGTGGGAGAGGGCCGGTTGTGCTCAGAGGCCCCACAGGCCAGGGGCAGGACCCAGCAGGGCCCCTGCCCCTGGCCAGCCTTGCCCAGACCTTCCTGGCCTCTGGGGGTACTGCCCCACCAAGGGGCAGGCTGCGGGGACTGGGTCCAGACATGTCCGTGCGCCTCCCCAGGCTCATCCCCGCTGGTGCCTTTCCCCTGGGCGTAGGCCTCGGTTGAGGCCTCCTTGGAGAGGAGGTTGCTGGCAGGGGCTGTCTCCACACTGCAAGGTGCTGGAGCTCAGAGGGCCTCGTCAAAGGGAAGGGACCAGCAAAGGGCTGGATGCACAAGACCTCTTTGACCCAGCAGCCTCAGGGCAGCAGGGAGAGCAAGAGGCCCAACTTGCCCCTAGGTCGGCTCTGCCCCGTCCCACACAGGCAGCCAGCCCAGCAGCAGCCTGGCAGTCTCTGGCTCCCCCGAGCTCTCTGCCGGTGCAGGGGGCAGGAACAGAGGTGTGCATGTGGTTCTGCCTTGGTCTGGGAGTGTGTTCCCCCTGCATTGCCCCCAGGCTCAGGGGCAAGGGCCCGGTGAGAGCACCACCCCGAAGCGCTTTTCTCCCGGGCTTGGGAGCATTGTGCGCGCCTGGTGGGAACAGTGGGCGTGAGTGTTGGCAAACCGGCCTTTGGAGGCAGCCGGGGAGGTCTTCCAGCGGGAGAGGGCCGGATGTGCTCAGAGGCCCCACAGGCCAGGGGCAGGACCCAGCAGGTCCCTTGCCCCTGGCCAGCCTTTCCCAGACCTTCCTGGCCTCCGGGGGTACTGCCCCACCAAGGGGCAGGCTGCGGGGACTGGGTCCAGACATGCCCAGGCGCCTCCCCAGGCTCATCCCCGCTGGTGCCTTTCCCCTGGGCCTAGGCCTCGGTTTAGGCCTCCTTGGAGAGCAGGTTGCTGGCAGGGGCTGTCTCCACACTGCAAGGTGCTGGAGCTCAGAGGGCCTCTTCAGAGGGAAGGGACCAGCAAGGGGCTGGATGCCCAAGACCTCTTTGGCCCAGCAGCCTCAGGGCAGCAGGGAGAGCAAGAGGCCCAACTTGCCCCTAGGTCGGTTCTGCCCCTTCCCACACAGGCGGCCAGCCCAGCAGCTGCCTGACAGACTCTGGCTCCCCCCAGCTCTCTGCCGGTGGAGGGGTCAGGAACAGACGTGTGCATGTGGTTCTGCCTTGGCCTGGGAGTGTGTTCCCCCTGCCTGGCCCCCAGGTTCAGGGGCAAGGGCCCGGAGAGAGCACCACCTGGAAGCGCTTTTCTCCCGGGCTTGGGAGCATTGTGCGCGCCTGGTTTGAACAGTGGGCGGGAGTGCTTGCAAACCGGCCTTTGGAGGCAGCCGGGGAGGTCTTCCAGTGGGAGAGGGCCGGTTGTGCTCAGAGGCCCCACAGGCCAGGGGCAGGACCCAGCAGGGCCCCTGCCCCTGGCCAGCCTTGCCCAGACCTTCCTGCCTCCGGGGGTACAGCCCCACCAAGGGGCAGGCTGCGGGGACTGGGTCCAGACATGCCCGGGCGCCTCCCCAGGCTCATCCCCGCTGGTGCCTTTCCCCTGGGCCTAGGCCTCGGTTTAGGCCTCCTTGGAGAGGAGGTTGCTGGCAGGGGCTGTCTCCACACTGCAAGGTGCTGGAGCTCAGAGGGCCTTGTCAGAGGGAAGGGACCAGCAAGGGGCTGGATGCCCAAGACCTCTTTGGCCCAGCAGCCTCAGGGCAGCAGGGAGAGCAAGAGGCCCCACTTGTCCCTAGGTCGGTTCTGCCCCTTCCCACACAGGCGGCCAGCCCAGCAGCTGCCTGACAGACTCTGGCTCCCCTGAGCTCTCTGCCGGTGCAGGGGGCAGGAACAGACCTGTGCATGTGGTTCTGCCTTGGCCTGGGAGTGTGTTCCCCCTGCATTGCCCCCAGGCTCAGGGGCAAGGGCCCGGTGAGAGCACCACCCCGAAGTGCTTTTCTCCCGGGCTTGGGAGCATTGTGCGTGCCTGGCGGGAACAGCGGGTGGGAGTGCTTGCAAACCGGCCTTTGGAGGCAGCCGGTGAGGTCTTCCAGCGGGAGAGTGCCGGTTGTGCTCAGAGGCCCCACAGGCCAGGGGCAGGACCCAGCAGTGTCCCTGCCCCTGGCAGCCTTGCCCAGACCTTCCTGGCCTCCGGGGGTACTGCGCCACCAAGGGGCAGACTGCAGGGACTGGGTCCAGACATGCCCGGGCGCATCCCCAGGCTCATCCCCGCTGGTGCCTTTCCCCTGGGCCTAGGCCTCGGTTGAGGCCTCCTTGGAGAGGAGGTTGCTGGCAGGGGCTGTCTACACACTGCGAGGTGCTGGAACTCAGAGGGCCTCGTCAGAGGGAAGGGACCAGCAAAGGCCTGGATGCCCAAGGCCTCTTTGGCCCAGCAGCCTCAGGGCAGCAGGGAGAGCAAGAGGCCCAACTTGCCCCTAGGTCGGCTCTGCCCCTTCCCACACAGGCAGACAGCCCAGCAGCTGCCTGGCAGACTCTGGCTCCCACGAGCTCTCTGCCGGTGCAGGGGGCAGCAACAGACGTGTGCATGTGGTTCTGCCTTGGCCTGGGAGTGTGGAACCCCTGCCTGGCTCCCAGGCTCAGGGGCAAGGGCCCGGAGAGAACAACACGCCGAAGCGCTTTTTTCCCGGGCTTGGGAGCATTGTGCGTGCCTGGCGGGAACAGCGGGCGCGAGTGTTGGCAAACCGGCCTTTGGAGGCAGCCGGGGAGGTCTTCCAGTGGGAGAGGGCCGGTTGTGCTCAGAGGCCCCACAGGCCAGGGGCAGGACCCAGCAGGGCCCGTGCCCCTGGCCAGCCTTGCCCAGACCTTCCTGGCCTCCGGGGGTACTGCCCCACCAAGGGGCAGGCTGCGGGGACTGGGTCCAGACATGCCCGGGCGCCTCCACTGGCTCATCCCCGCTGGTGCCTTTCCCCTGGGCCTAGGCCTTGGTTGAGGCCTCCTTGGAGAGGAGGTTGCTGGCAGGGTCTGTCTCCACACTGCAAGGTGCTGGAGCTCAGAGGGCCTCGTCAGAGGGAAGGGACCAGCAAGGGGCTGGATGCCCAAGACCTCTTTGGCCCAGCAGCCTCAGGGCAGCAGGGAGAGCAAGAGGCCCAACTTGCCCCTAGGTCGGTTCTGCCCCTTCCCACACAGGCGGCCAACCCAGCAGCTGCCTGAGAGACTCTGGCTCCCCCCAGCTCTCTGCCGGTGGAGGGGTCAGGAACAGACGTGTGCATGTGGTTCTGCCTTGGCCTGGGAGTGTGTTCCCCCTGCATTACCCCCAGGCTCAGGGGCAAGGGCCCGGAGAGAGCACCACCTGGAAGCGCTTTTCTCCCGGGCTTGGGAGCATTGTGCGCGCCTGGTGCGAACAGTGGGCGGGAGTGCTTGCAAACCGGCCTTTGGAGGCAGCCGGGGAGGTCTTCCAGTGGGAGAGGGCCGGTTGTGCTCAGAGGCCCCACAGGCCAGGGGCAGGACCCAGCAGGGCCCCTGCCCCTGGACAGCCTTGCCCAGACCTTCCTGCCTCCGGGGGTACAGCCCCACCAAGGGGCAGGCTGCGGGGACTGGGTCCAGACATGCCCGGGCGCCTCCCCAGGCTCATCCCCGCTGGTGCCTTTCCCCTGGGCCTAGGCCTCGGTTGAGGCCTCCTTGGAGAGGAGGTTGCTGGCAGGGGCTGTCTCCACACTGCAAGGTGCTGGAGCTCAGAGGGCCTCGTCAGAGGGAAGGGACCAGCAAGGGGCTGGATGCCCAAGACCTCTTTGGCCCAGCAGCCTCAGGGCAGCAGGGAGAGCAAGAGGCCCAACTTGCCCCTAGTTCGGCTCTGCCCCTTCGCACACAGGCGGCCAGCCCAGCAGCTGCCTGACAGACTCTGGCTCCCCCGAGCTCTCTGCCGGTGCAGGGGGCAGGAACAGACGTGTGCATGTGGTTCTGCCTTTGCCTGGGAGTGTGGGTCACCTGCCGGGCCCCAGGCTCAGGGGCAAGGGCCCGGAGAGAGCACCACCCCGAATTGCTTTTCTCCCGGGCTTGGGAGCATTGTGCGTGCCTGGCGGGAACAGCGGGCGGGAGTGTTGGCAAACCGGCCTTTGGAGGCAGCCGGGGAAGTTTCCAGCGGGAGAGGGCCGGTTGTGCTCAGAGGCCCCACAGGCCAGGGGCAGGTCCCAGCAGTGTCCCTGGCCCTGGCAGCCTTGCCCAGACCTTCCTGGCCTCCGGGGGTACAGCCCCACAAAGGGGCAGGCTGCGGGGACTGGGTCCAGACATGGCCGGGCGCCTCCCCAGGCTCATCCCCGCTGGTGCCTTTCCCCTGGGCCTAGGCCTCGGTTGAGGCCTCCTTGGAGAGGAGGTTGCTGGCAGGGGCTTCTCCACACTGCAAGGTGCTGGAGCTCAGAGGGCCTCGTCAGCGAGAAGGGACCAGCAAGGGGCTGGATGCCCAAGACCTCTTTGGCCCAGCAGCCTCAGGGCAGCAGGGAGAGCAAGAGGCCCAACTTGCCCCTAGGTCGGCTCTGCCCCTTCCCGCACAGGCGGCCAGCCCAGCAGTTGCCTGACAGACTCTGGCTCCCCCGAGCTCTCTGCCGGTGCAGGGGGCAGGAACAGACGTGTGCATGTGGTTCTGCCTTTGCCTGGGAGTGTGGATCACCTGCCGGGCCCCAGGCTCAGGGGCAAGGGCTCGGAGAGAGCACCAGCCCGAATTGCTTTTCTCCCGGGCTTGGGAGCATTGTGCGTTCCTGGCGGGAACAGCGGGCGGGAGTGTTGGCAAACCGGCCTTTGGAGGCAGCCGGGGAAGTCTTCCAGCGGGAGAGGGCCGGTTGTGCTCAGAGGCCCCACAGGCCAGGGGCAGGACCCAGCATGGCCCCTGTCCCTGGCCAGCCTTGCCCAGACCTTCCTGGCCTCCGGGGGTACTGCCCCACCAAGGGGCAGGCTGCGGGGACTGGGTGCAGACATGCCCGGGCGCCTCCCCAGTCTCATCCCCGCTGGTGCCTTTCCCCTGGGCCTAGGCCTCGGTTGAGGCCTCCTTGGAGAGCAGGTTGCTGGCAGGGGCTGTCTCCACACTGCAAGGTGCTGGAGCTCAGAGGGCCTCGTCAGAGGGAAGGGACCAGCAAGGGGCTGGATGCCCAAGACCTCTTTGGCCCAGCAGCCTCAGGGCAGCAGGGAGAGCAAGAGGCCTCACTTGCCCCTAGGTCGGCTCTGCCCCTTCCCACACAGGCCGCCAGCCCAGCAGCTGCCTGACAGACTCTGGCTTCCCCCAGCTCTCTGCCGGTGGAGGGGGCAGGAACAGACGTGTGCATGTGGTTCTGCCTTGGACTGGGAGTGTGTTCCCCCTGCATTGCCCCCAGGCTCAGGGGCAAGGGTTCGGTGAGAGCACCACCCCGAAGCGCTTTTCTCCCGGGCTTGGGAGCATTGTGCGTGCCTGGCGGGAACAGCGGGCGCGAGTGTTGGCAAACCGGCCTTTGGAGGCAGCCGGGGAGGTCTTCCAGTGGGAGTGGGCCGGTTGTGCTCAGAGGCCCCACAGGCCAGGGGCAGGACCCAGCAGGGCCCCTGCCCCTGGCCAGCCTTGCCCAGACCTTCCTGGACTCCGGGGGTACTGCCCCACCAAGGGGCAGGCTGAGGTGACTGGGTCCAGACATGCCCGGGCGCCTCCACTGGCTCATCCCCGTTGGTGCCTTTCCCCTGGGCCTAGGCCTCGGTTGAGGCCTCCTTGGAGAGGAGGTTGCTGGCAGGGGCAGTCTCCACACTGCAAGGTGCTGGAGCTCAGAGGGCCTCGTCAGAGGGAAGGGACCAGCAAGGGGCTGGATGCCCAAGACCTCTTTGGCCCAGCAGCCTCAGGGCAGCAGGGAGAGCAAGAGGCCCAACTTGCCCCTAGGTCGGCTCTGCCCCTTCCCACACAGGCGGCCAGCCCAGCAGCTGCCTGACAGACTCTGGCTCCCCCGAGCTCTCTGCGGGTGCAGGGGGCAGGAACAGACGTGTGCATGTGGTTCTGACTTGGCCTGGGAGTGTGGAACCCCTGCCTGGCCCCCAGGCTCAGGGGAAAGGTCACGGAGAGAGCACCACCCCGAAGCGCTTTTCTCCCGGGCTTGCCAGCATTGTGCGTGCCTGGCGGGATCAGCGGGCGGGAGTGCTTAAAAACCGGCCTCTGGAGGCAGCCGGGGAGGTCTTCCAGTGGGAGAGGCCCGGTTGTGCACAGAGGCCCCACAGGCCAGGGGCAGGACCCAGCAGGGCCCGTGCCCCTGACCAGCCTTGCCCAGACCTTCCTGGCCTCAGGGGGGCATGCCCCACCAAGGGGCAGGCTGCGGGGACAGGGTCCAGACATGCCCGGGCGCCTCCCCAGGCTCATCCCCACTGGTGCCTTTCCCCTGGAACTAGGCCTCGGTTGAGGCCTCTTGGAGAGGAGGTTGCTGGCAGGGGCTGTCTCCACACTGCAAGGTGCTGGAGCTCAGAGAGCCTCGTCAGAGGGAAGGGACCAGCAAGGGGCTGGATGCCCAAGACCTCTTTGGCCCAGCAGCCTCAGGGCAGCAGGGAGAGTAAGAGGCCCAACTTGCCCCTAGGTCGGCTCTGCCCCTTCCCACACAGGCAGCCTAACCAGCAGCTGCCTGGCAGACTCTGGCTCCCCCGAGCTCTCTGCCAGTGCAGGGGACAAGAACAGACGTCTGCATGTGGTTCTGCCTTGGCCTAGGAGTGTGTTCCCCCTGCATTGCCCCCAGGCTCAGGGGCAAATGCCCGGAGAGAGCACCACCCCGAAGCGCTTTTCTCCCGGGCTTGGGAGCATTGTGCGTGCCTGGCGGGAACAGCGGGCGCGAGTGTTGGCAAACCGGACTTTGGAGGCAGCCGGGGAGGTCTTCCAAGGGCCAGGAGAGAGCACCACCCAGAAGCGCTTTTTTCCAGGGCTTGGAACATTTGCGCGAATGGCGGGAACAGCGAGTGAGAGTGCTTCCAAACCGGCCTTTGGGGGCACCCCGGGAGGTCTTACATGGGCACGGAGAGAACACCACCCTGAAGCGCTTTTCTCCGGGGTTTTGGAGGATTGTGCGTGGCTGGCGGGAACAGCGAGTGGGAGTGCTTGCAAACCGGCCTTTGGGGGCAGCCAGGGAGGTCCTCCATGGGCCCGGAGAGAGCACCAGCCGAAGCGCTTTTCTCCTGGTCTTGGGAGCATTGTGCGAGGCTGGCGGGAACAGCGGGCGGGAGTGCTTGAAAACCGGCCTTTGGAGGCAGCCGGGGAGGTATTCCAAGGGCCCGGAGAGAGCACCATCCCGAAGCACTTTTCTCCCGGAATTGGGAGCATTGTGCGCGGCTGTCGGGAACAGCGGACATGACTGCTTGCAAACCGGCCTTTGTAGGCAGCCGGGGAGGTCTTCCAAGGGCCCGGAGAGAGCACCACCCCAAAATGCTTTTCTCCCGGGCTTGGGAGCATTGTGTGCGGCTGGCGGGTCAGCGGGAGGGAGTTCTTGAAAACCAGCCTTTGGAGGCAGCCGGGGAGGTCTTCCAAGGGCCGGGCGAGAGCACCACCCCGAAGCGCTTTTCTCCGGGGCTTGGGAGCTTTGTGCGCGTCTGGCGGGAACAGCGGGATTGAGTGCTTGGAAACCGGCCTTTGGAGGCAGCCCGGGAGGTCTTCCAAGGGCCGGGAGAGAGCACCACCCCGAAGCGCTTTTCTCCCGGGCTTGGGAGCATTGTGCGCGGCTGGCGGGAACAGCGGGCATGAGTGCTTGCAAACCGGCCTTTGGAGGCAGCCGGGGAGGTCTTCCAAGGGCCCGGAGAGAGCACCACCCCGAAGCGCTTTTCTCCCGTGATTGGGAGCATTGTGTGCGGCTTGCGGGACAGCGGGAGGGAGTTCTTGAAAACCAGCCTTTGGAGGCAGCCGGGGAGGTCTTCCAAGGGCCGAGAGAGAGCACCACCCCGAAGTGCTTTTCTCCTGGGCTTGGAGCATTTGCACGGATGGCGGGAACAGCGAGTGGGAGTGTTTGCAAACCGGCCTTTGGGGGCAGCCCGGGAAGTCTTTCTTCGGCCCAGAGAGAACACCACCCCGAAACGCTTTTCTCCCGGGCTTGGGAGCATTGTGCGCGGGTGGCGGGAACAGCAGGCAGAAGTGCTTGCAACCGGCCTTGGAGGCAGCCGGGGAGGTCTTCCAAGGGCCCGGAGTGAGCACCACCCAAAAATGCTTTTCTCCCGGGCTTGGGAGCATTGTGCGTGGCTGGTGGGAACAGCGGGCATGAGGGCTTGCAAACCGGCCATTGGAGGCAGCCGGGGAGGTCTTCCAGCGAGAGAGGGCCGGTTGTGCTCAGAGGCCCCACAGGCCAGGGGCAGGTCCCAGCAGTGTCCCTGGCCCTGGCAGCCTTGCCCAGACCTTCCTGGCCTCCGGGGGTACAGCCCCACAAAGGGGCAGGCTGCGGGGACTGGGTCCAGACATGGCCGGGCGCCTCCCCAGGCTCAACCCCGCTGGTGCCTTTTCCCTGGGCCTAGGCCTCGATTGAGGCCTCCTTGGAGAGGAGGTTGCTGGCAGGGGCTGTCTCCACACTGCAAGGTGCTGGAGCTCAGAGGGCCTCGTCAGCGAGAAGGGACCAGCAAGGGGCTGGATGCCCAAGACCTCTTTGGCCCAGCAGCCTCAGGGCAGCAGGGAGAGCAAGAGGCCCACCTTGCCCCTAGGTCGGCTCTGCCCCTTCCCGCACAGGCGGCCAGCCCAGCAGCTGCCTGACAGACTCTGGCTCCCCCGAGCTCTCTGCCGGTGCAGGGGGCAGGAACAGACGTGTGCATGTGGTTCTGCCTTTGCCTGGGAGTGTGGATCACCTGCCGGGCCCCAGGCTCAGGGGCAAGGGCTCGGAGAGAGCACCACCCCGAATTGCTTTTCTCCCGGGCTTGGGAGCATTGTGCGTTCCTGGCGGGAACAGCGGGCGGGAGTGTTGGCAAACCGGCCTTTGGAGGCAGCCGGGGAAGTCTTCCAGCGGGAGAGGGCCGGTTGTGCTCAGAGGCCCCACAGGCCAGGGGCAGGACCCAGCAGGGCCCCTGTCCCTGGCCAGCCTTGCCCAGACCTTCCTGGCCTCCGGGGGTACTGCCCCACCAACGGGCAGGCTGCGGGGCCTGGGTGCAGACATGCCCGGGCGCCTCCCCAGTCTCATCCCCGCTGGTGCCGTTCCCCTGGGCCTAGGCCTCGGTTGAGGCCTCCTTGGAGAGGAGGTTTCTGGCAGGGGCTGTCTCCACACTGCAAGGTGCTGGAGCTCAGAGGGCCTCGTCAGAGGGAAGGGACCAGCAAGGGGCTGGATGCCCAAGACCTCTTTGGCCCAGCAGCCTCAGGGCAGCAGGGAGAGCAAGAGGCCTCACTTGCCCCTAGGTCGGCTCTGCCCCTTCCCACACAGGCCGCCAGCCCAGCAGCTGCCTGACAGACTCTGGCTTCCCTCATCTCTCTGCCGGTGGAGGGGGCAGGAACAGACGTGTGCATGTGGTTCTGCCTTGGTCTGGGAGTGTGGACCCACTGCCTGGCCCCCAGGCTCAGGGGCAAGGGCCCGGAGAGAGCAACACCCCGAAGCGCTTTTCTCCAGGGCTTGGGAGCATTGTGCGTGGCTGGCGGGAACAGCAGGAAGGAGGTGTGCAAACCGGCCTTTGGAGGCAGCCGGGGAGGTCTTCCAAGGGCCTGTAGAGAGCACCACCCCGAAGCGCTTTTCTCCCGGGCTTTGGAGCATTGTGCACGGGTGGCGGGAACAGCAGGCAGGAGTGCTTGAAAACCGGCCTTTGGAGGCAGCCGGGGAGGTCTTCCAGGGCCCGGTGTGAGCACCACCCCAAAAAGCTTTTCTCCCGGGCTTGGAGGCATTGTGCGTGGCTGGTGGGAACAGCGGGCATGAGTGCTTGCAAACTGGCCATTGGAGGCAGACGGGGAGGTCTTCCAAGGCCCCAGAGAGAGCATCACCCCGAAGCGCTTTTCTCCCGTGATTGGGAGCATTGTGCGCGGCTGGCGGGAACAGCGGGCGGGAGTGCTTGCAAACCGGGCTTTGGAGCCAGCCGGGGAGGTCTTCCAAGGGCCCGGAATGAGCACCACCCCAAAATGCTTTTCTCCCGGGCTTGGGAGCATTGTGCGTGCTGGCGGGAACAGCAGGAAGGAATCCTTGCAAACCGGCGTTTGGAGGCAGCCGGGGAGGTCTTCCAAGGGCCTGTAGAGAGCACCACCCCGAATAGCTGTTCTCCCGGGCTTGGGAGCTTTGTGCGCGGGTGGCGGGAACAGCAGGCAGGAGTGCCTGAAAACCGTCCTTTGGAGGCAGCCGGGGAGGTCTTCCAGGGCCCGGTGTGAGCACCACCCCAAAATGCTTTTCTCCCGGGCTTGGGAGCATTGTGCGTGGCTGGTGGGATCAGCGGGCGGGAGTGCTTGCAAACCGGCCTTTGGAGGCAGCCGGGGAGGTCTTCCAAGGGCCAGGAGAGAGCACCACCCAGAAACGCTTTTCGCCCGGGCTTGGAACATTTGCGCGGATGGCGGGAACAGCGAGTGGGAGTGCTTCCAAACCGGCCTTTGGGGGCACCCCGGGAGGTCTTCCATGGGCACGGAGAGAACAGCACCCCGAAGCGTTTTTCTCCGGGGTTTTGGAGGATTGTGCGTGGCTGGCGGGAACAGCGAGTGGGAGTGCTTGCAAACCGGCCTTTGGGGGCAGCCTGGGAGGTCTTCCCAGGGCCCGGAGAGAGCACCACCCCGAAGCACTTTTCTTCCGGTCTTGGGAGCATTGTGCGCGCCTGGTGGGAACAGTGGGCAGGAGTGTTGGCAAACCGGCCTTTGGAGGCGTCGGGGAGGTCTTCCAGCGGGAGAGGGCCGGTCGTGCTCAGACGCCCCACAGGCCAGGGGCAGGACCCAGCAGGGCCCCTGCCCCTGGACAGCCTTGCCCAGACCTTCCTGGTCTCCGGGGTTACTGCCCCACCAAGGGGCAGGCTGCAGGGACTGGATCCAGACTTGCTCGGGCGCCTCCCCTGGCTCATCCCCGCTGGTGCCTTTCCCCTGGGCCTAGGCCTCGGTTGAGGCCTCCTTGGAGAGGAGGTTGCTGGGAGGGGCTGTCTCCACACTGCAAGGTGCTGGAGCTCAGAGGGCCTCGTCAGAGGGAAGGGACCAGTAAGGGGCTGGATGCCCAAGGCATCTTTGGCCCAGCAGCCTCAGGGCAGCAGGGAGAGCAAGAGGCCCAACTTGCCCCTAGGGCGGCTCTGCCCCTTCCCACACAGGCGGCCAACCCAGCAGGTGCCTGAGAGACTCTGGCTCCCCCAAGCTCTCTGCCGGTGCAGGGGACAGGAACAGACGTGGGCATGTGGTTCTGCCTTGGCCTGGGAGTGTGTTCCCCCTGCCTTGCCCCCAGGCCAGGGGCAAGGGCCCGGTGAGAGCACCACCCCGAAGCGCTTTTCTCCCGGGCTTGGGAGCATTGTGCGAGCCTGGCGTGAACAGCGGGCGGAAGTGTTCGCAAACAGGACTTTGGAGGCAGCCGGGGAGGTCTTCCAGTGGGAGAGGGCCGGTTGTGCTCAGAGGCCCCACAGGCCAGGGGCAGGACCCAGCAGGGCCCCTGCCCCTGGCCAGCCTTGCCCAGACCTTCCTGGCCTACGGGGGTACTGCGCCACCAAGGGGCAGGCTGTGGGGACTGGGTCCAGACATGTCCGTGCGCCTCCCCAGGATCATCCCCGCTGGTGCCTTTCCCCTGGGAGTAGGCCTCGGTTGAGGCCTCTTTGGAGAGGAGGTTGCTGGCAGGGGCTGTCTCCACACTGCAAGGTGCTGGAGCTCAGAGGGCCTCGTAAGAGGGAAGGGACAAGCAAAGGGCTAGATGCCCAAGACCTCTTTGACCCAGCAGCCTCAGGGCAGCAGGGAGAGCAAGAGGCCCAACTTGCCCCTAGGTCGGCTCTGCCCCTTCCCACACAGGCAGCCAGCCCAGCAGCAGCCTGGCAGTCTCTGGCTCCCCCGAGCTCTCTGCCGGTGTAGGGGGCAGGAACAGACGTGTGCATGTCGTTCTGCCTTGGCCTGGGAGTGTGTTCCCACTGCCTGGCCCCCAGGCTCAGGGGCAAGGGCCCGGAGAGAGCACCACCCCGAAGCGCTTTTCTCCCGGGCTTGGGAGCATTGTGCGTGCCTGGCGGGAACAGCGTGCGGGAGTGCTTGCAAACCGGCCTTTGGAGGCAGACGGGGAGGTCTTCCAGTGGGAGAGTGCCGGTTGTGCTCAGACGCCCCACAGGCCAGGGGCAGGACCCAGCAGTGTCCCTGCCCCTGGCAGCCTTGCCCAGACCTTCCTAGCCTCCGGGGGTACTGCCCCACCAAGGGGCAGGCTGCGGGGACTGGGTCCAGACATGGCCGGGAGCCTCCCCAGTCTCATCCCCGCTGGTGCCTTTCCCCAGGGCGTAGGCCTCGGTTGAGGCCTCTTTGGAGAGGAGGTTGCTGGCAGGGGCTGTCTCCACACTGCAAGGTGCTGGAGCTCAGAGGGCCTCGTCAGCGGGAAGGGACCAGCAAGGGGCTGGATGCACAAGACCTCTTTGGCCTAGCAGCCTCAGGGCAGCAGGGAGAGGAAGAGGCCCAACTTGCCCCTAGGTCGGCTCTGCTCCGTCCCACACAGGCGGCCAGCCCAGCAGCTGCTTGACAGACTCTGGCTCCCCCGAGCTCTCTGCCGGTGCAGGGGTCAGGAACAGACGTGTGCATGTGGTTCTGCCTTGGTCTGGGAGTGTGGACCCACTGCCTGGCCCCCAGGCTCAGAGGCAAGGGCCCGGAGAGAGCAACACCCCGAAGCGCTTTTCTCCAGGGCTTGGGAGCATTGTGCGTGGCTGGCGGGAACAGCAGGAAGGAGGTGTGCAAACCGGCCTTTGGAGGCAGCCGGGGAGGTCTTCCAAGGGCCTGTAGAGAGCACCACCCCGAAGCGCTTTTCTCCCGGGCTTGGGAGCATTGTGCACGGGTGGCGGGAACAGCAGGCAGGAGTGCTTGAAAACCGGCCTTTGGAGGCAGCCGGGGAGGTCTTCCAGGGCCCGGTGTGAGCACCACCCCAAAAAGCTTTTCTCCCGGGCTTGGAGGCATTGTGCGTGGCTGGTGGGAACAGCGGGCTTGAGTGCTTGCAAACTGGCCATTGGAGGCAGACGGGGAGGTCTTCCAAGGGCCCAGAGAGAGCATCACCCCGAAGCGCTTTTCTCCCGTGATTGGGAGCATTGTGCGCGGCTGGCGGGAACAGTGGGCGGGAGTGCTTGCAAACCGGGCTTTGGAGCCAGCCGGGGAGGTCTTCCAAGGGCCCGGAATGAGCACCACCCCAAAATGCTTTTCTCCCGGGCTTGGGAGCATTGTGCGTGCTGGCGGGAACAGCAGGAAGGAATCCTTGCAAACCGGCGTTTGGAGGCAGCCGGGGAGGTCTTCCAAGGGCCTGTAGAGAGCACCACCCCGAATCGCTTTTCTCCCGGGCTTGGGAGCTTTGTGCGCGGGTGGCGGGAACAGCAGGCAGGAGTGCTTGAAAACCGTCCTTTGGAGGCAGCCGGGGAGGTCTTCCAGGGCCCGGTGTGAGCACCACCCCAAAATGCTTTTCTCCCGGGCTTGGGAGCATTGTGCGTGGCTGGTGGGATCAGCGGGCGGGAGTGCTTGCAAACCGGCCTTTGGAGGCAGCCGGGGAGGTCTTCCAAGGGCCAGGAGAGAGCACCACCCAGAAACGCTTTTCGCCCGGGCTTGGAACATTTGCGCGGATGGCGGAAACAGCGAGTGGGAGTGCTTCCAAACCGGCCTTTGGGGGCACCCCGGGAGGTCTTCCATGGGCACGGAGAGAACAGCACCCCGAAGCGTTTTTCTCCGGGGTTTTGGAGGATTGTGCGTGGCTGGCGGGAACAGCGAGTGGGAGTGCTTGCAAACCGGCCTTTGGGGGCAGCCTGGGAGGTCTTCCCAGGGCCCGGAGAGAGCACCACCCCGAAGCACTTTTCTTCCGGTCTTGGGAGCATTGTGCGCGCCTGGTGGGAACAGTGGGCAGGAGTGTTGGCAAACCGGCCTTTGGAGGCGTCGGGGAGGTCTTCCAGCGGGAGAGGGCCGGTCGTGCTCAGACGCCCCACAGGCCAGGGGCAGGACCCAGCAGGGCCCCTGCCCCTGGACAGCCTTGCCCAGACCTTCCTGGTCTCCGGGGTTACTGCCCCACCAAGGGGCAGGCTGCGGGGCCTGGGTCCAGACATTCCCAGGCGCCTCCCAAGGCTCATCCCTGCTGGTGCCTTTCCCCTGGGCCTAGGCCTCGGTTGAGGCCTCCTTGGAGAGGAGGTTGCTGGCAGGGGCTGTCTCCACACTGCAAGGTGCTGGAGCTCAGAGGGCCTCGTCAGAGGGAAGGGACCAGCAAGGGGCTGGATGCCCAAGACCTCTTTGGCCCAGCAGCCTCAGGGCAGCAGGGAGAGCAAGAGGCCCAACTTGCCCCTAGGTCGGCTCTGCCCCTTCCCACACAGGCGGCCAGCCCAGCAGCTGCCTGACAGACTCTGGCTCCCCCGAGCTCTCTGCCGGTGCTCGGGGCAGGAACAGACGTGTGCATGTGGTTCTGCCTTGGCCTGGGATTGTGTTCCCCCTGCCTGTCCCCCAGGCTCAGGGGCAAGGGCCCTGAGAGAGCACCACCCCGAAGCGCTTTTCCCCCGGGCTTGGGAGCATTGTGCGTGCCTGGCGTGAACAGAGGGCGGGAGTGTTTGCAAACCGGCCTTTGGAGGCAGCCGGGGAGGTCTTCCAGTGGGAGAGGGCCGGTTGTGCTCAGAGGCCCCAGAGGCCAGGGGCAGGACCCAGCAGGGCCCCTGCCCCTGGCCAGCCTTGCCCAGACCTTCCTGGCCTCCGGCGGTACTGCCCCACCAAGGGGCAGGCTGCGGGGACTGGGTCCAGACATGCCCGGGCGCCTCCCCAGGCTCATCCCCGCTGGTGCCTTTCCCCTGGGCCTAGGCCTCGGTTGAGGCCTCCTTGGAGAGGAGGTTGCTGGCAGGGGCTGTCTCCACACTGCAAGGTGCTGGAGCTCAGAGGGCCTCATCAGAGGGAAGGGACCAGCAAGGGGCTGGATGCCCAAGACCTCTTTGGCCCAGCAGCCTCAGGGCAGCAGGGAGAGCAAGAGGCCCAACTTGCCCCTAGGTCGGCTCTGCCCCTTCCCACACAAGCGGCCAGCCCAGCAGCTGCCTGACAGACTCTGGCTCCCCCGAGCTCTCTGCTGGTGCAAGGGGCAGGAACAGACGTGTGCATGTGGTTCTGCCTTGGCCTGGGAGTGTGGACCCCATGCCTGGCCCCCAGGCTCAGGGGCAAGGGCCGGGAGAGAGCACCACCCCGAAGCGCTTTTCTCCCGGGCTTGGGAGCATTGTGCGTGCCTGGCGGGAACAGCTGGTGGGAGTGCTTGCAAACCGGCATTTGGAGGCAGCCGGGGAGGTCTTCCAGCGGGAGAGTGCCGGTTGTGCTCAGAGGCCCCACAGGCCAGGGGCAGGACCCAGCATTGTCCCTGCCCCTGGCAGCCTTGCCCAGACCTTCCTGGCCTCCGGGGGTACTGCCCCACCAAGGGGCAGACTGCCGGGACTGGGTCCAGACACGCCTGGGCGCATCCCCAGGCTCATCCCCGCTGGTGCCTTTCCCCTGGGCCTAGGCCTCGGTTGAGGCCTCCTTGGAGAGGAGGTTGCTGGCAGGGGCTGTCTCCACACTGCGAGGTGCTAGAACTCAGAGGGCCTCGTCAGAGGGAAGGGACCAGCAAGGGGCTGGATGCCCAAGACCTCTTTGGCCCAGCAGCCTCAGGGCAGCAGGGAGAGCAAGAGGCCCAACTTGCCCCTAGGTCGGCTCTGCCCCTTCCCACACAGGCGGCCAGCCCAGCACCTGCCTGACAGACTCTGGCTCCCCTGAGCTCTCTGCCGGTGCACGGGGCAGGAACAGACGTGTGCATGTGGTTCTGCTTTGGCCTGGGAGTGTGCAACCCCTGCATTGTCCCCAGGCTCAGGGGCAAGGGCCCGGTGGGAGCACCACCCTGAAGCGCTTTTCTCCCGGGCTTGGGAGCATTGTGAGCGCCTGGTGGGAACAGTGGGCGGGAGTGTTGGCAAACCGGCCTTTGGAGGCAGCCGGGGAGGTCTTCCAGCGGGAGAGGGCCGGATGTGCTCAGAGGCCCCACAGGCCAGGGGCAGGACCCAGCAGGGCCCGTGCCCCTGGCCAGCCTTGCCCAGACCTTCCTGGCCTACGGGGGTACGGCCCCACCAAGGGGCAGGCTGCGGGGACTGGGTCCAGACATGCTCGGGCGCCTCCCCTGGCTCATCCCCGCTGGTGACTTTCCCCTGGGCCTAGGCCTCGGTTGAGGCCTCCTTGGAGAGGAGGTTGCTGGCAGGGGCTGTCTCCACACTGCAAGGTGCTGGAGCTCAGAGGGCCTCGTCAGAGGGAAGGGACCAGTAAGGGGCTGGATGCCCAAGACCTCTTTGGCCCAGCAGCCTCAGGGCAGCAGGGAGAGCAAGAGGCCCAAATTGCCCCTAGGTCGGCTCTGCCCCTTCCCACACAGGCGGCCAACCCAGTAGCTGCCTGACAGACTCTGGCTCCCCCAAGCTCTCTGGCAGTGCAGGGGACAGGAACAGACGTGGGCATGTGGTTCTGCCGTGGCCTGGGAGTGTGTTCCCCCTGCCTTGCCCCCAGGCTCAGGGGCAAGGGCCCGGAGAGAGCACCACCCCGAAGCGGTTTTCTTCCGGGCTTGGGAGCATTGTGCGAGCCTGGCGTGAACAGCGGGCGGGAGTGTTTGCAAACAGGACTTTGGAGGCAGCCTGGGAGGTCTTCCAGTGGGAGAGGGCCGGTTGTGCTCAGAGGCCCCACAGGCCAGGGGCAGGACCCAGCAGGGCCCCTGCCCCTGGCCAGCCTTGCCCAGACCTTCCTGGCCTCCGGGGGTACAGCCCCACCAAGGGGCAGGCTGCGGGGACTGGGTCCAGACATGTCCGTGCGCCTCCCCAGGCTCATCCCCGCTGGTGCCTTTCCCCTGGGCGTAGGCCTCGGTTGAGGCCTCTTTGGAGAGGAGGTTGCTGGCAGGGGCTGTCTCCACACTGCAAGGTGCTGGAGCTCAGAGGGCCTCGTCAGAGGGAAGGGACCAGCAAAGGGCTGGATGCCCAAGACCTCTTTGACCCAGCAGCCTCAGGGCAGCAGGGAGAGCAAGAGGCCCAACTTGCCCCTAGGTCGGCTCTGCCCCGTCCCACACAGGCAGCCAGCCCAGCAGCAGCCTGGCAGTCTCTGGCTCCCCCGAGCTCTCTGCAGGTGTAGGGGGCAGGAACAGACGTGTGCATGTCGTTCTGCCTTGGCCTGGGAGTGTGTTCCACCTGCCTGGCCCCCAGGCTCAGGGGCAAGGGCCCGGAGAGAGCACCACCCCGAAGCGCTTTTCTCCCGGGCTTGGGAGCATTGTGTGCGCCTGGTGGGAACAGTGGGCGTGAGTGTTGGCAAACCGGCCTTTGGAGGCAGTCGGGGAGGTCTTCCAGCGGGAGACGGCCGGATGTGCTCAGAGGCCCCACAGGCCAGGGGCAGGACCCAGCAGGTCCCCTGCCCCTGGCCAGCCTTTCCCAGACGTTCCTGGCCTCCGGGGGTACTGCCCCACCAAGGGGCAGGCTGCGGGGACTGGGTCCAGACATGCCCGGCCACCTCCCCAGTCTCATCCCCGCTGGTGCCTTTCCCCTGGGCCTAGGCCTCGGTTGAGGCCTCCTTGGAGAGGAGGTTGCTGGCAGGGGCTGTCTCCACACTGCAAGGTGCTGGAGCTCAGAGGGCCTCGTCAGAGGGAAGGGACCAGCAAGGGGCTGGATGCCCAAGACCTCTTTGGCCCAGCAGCCTCAGGGCAGCAGGGAGAGCAAGAGGCCCAACTTGCCCCTAGGTCGGCTCTGCCCCTTCCCACACAGGCGGCCAGCCCAGCAGCTGCCTGACAGACTCTGGCTCCCCTGAGCTCTCTGCCGGTGCAGGGGGCAGGAACAGACGTGTGCATGTGGTTCTGCCTTGGCCTGGGAGTGTGTTTCCCCTGCATTGCCCCCTGGCTCATGGGCAAGGGCCCGGTGAGAGCACCACCCCGAAGCGCTTTTCTCCCGGGCTTGGGAGCATTGTGCGCACCTGCTGGGAACAGTGGGCGGGAGCGCTTGCAAACCGGCCTTTGGAGGCAGCCGGGGAGGTCTTCCAGTGGGAGAGGGCCGGTTGTGCTCAGAGGCCCCACAGGCCAGGGGCAGGACCCAGCAGGGCCCCTGCCCCTGGCCAGCCTTGCCCAGACCTTCCTGGCCTCCGGGCTACTGCCCCACCAAGGGGCAGGCTGCGGGGACTGGGTCCAGACATGCTCGGGCGCCTCCCCTGGCTCATCCCGGCTGGTGCCTTTCCCCTGGGCCTAGGCCTCGGTTGAGGCCTCCTTGGAGAGGAGGTTGCTGGCAGGGGCTGTCTCCACACTGCAAGGTGCTGGAGCTCAGAGGGCCTCGTCAGAGGGAAGGGACCAGTAAGGGGCTGGATGCCCAAGACGTCTTTGGCCCAGCAGCCTCAGGGCAGCAGGGAGAGCAAGAGGCCCAACTTGCCCCTAGGGCGGCTCTGCCCCTTCCCACACAGGCGGCAAACCCAGCAGCTGCCTGACAGACTCTGGCTCCCCCAAGCTCTCTGCCGGTGCAGGGGACAGGAAAAGACGTGTGCATGTGGTTCTGCCTTGGCCTTGGAGTGTGTTCCCCCTGCCTTGCCCCAGGCTCAGGGGCAAGGGCCTGGAGAGAGCACCACCCCGAAGCGGTTTTCTCCCGGGCTTGGGAGCATTGTGCGAGCCTGGCGTGAACAGCGGGCGGGAGTGTTTGCAAACAGGACTTTGGAGGCAGCCGGGGAGATCTTCCAATGGGAGAGGGCCGGTTGTGCTCAGAGGCCCCACAGGCCAGGGGCAGGACCCAGCAGGGCGCCTGCCCCTGGCCAGCCTTGCCCAGACCTTCCTGGCCTCCGGGGGTACTGCCCCACCAAGGGGCAGGCTGCGGGGACTGGGTCCAGACATGTCCGTGCGCCTCCCCAGGATCATCCCCGCTGGTGCCTTTCCCCTGGGCCTAGGCCTCGGTTGAGGCCTCTTTGGAGAGGAGGTTGCTGGCAGGGGCTGTCTCCACACTGCAAGGTGCTGGAGCTCAGAGGGCCTCGTCAGAAGGAAGTCACCAGCAAAGGGCTGGATGCCCAAGACCTCTTTGGCCCAGCAGCCTCAGGGCAGCAGGGAGAGCAAGAGGCCCAAATTACCCCTAGGTCGGCTCTGCCCCTTCCCACACAGGCGGCCAGCCCAGCAGCTGCCTGACAGACTCTGGCTCCCCTGAGCTCTCTGCCTGTGCAGGGGGCAGGAACAGACGTGTGCATGTGGTTCTGCCTTGGCCTGGGAGTGTGTTCCCCCTGCATTGCCCCCAGGCTCAGGGGCAAGGGCCCGGTGAGAGCACCACCCCGAAGCGCTTT
Source organism: Dama dama (assembly GCF_033118175.1). Classification (NCBI taxonomy): domain Eukaryota; kingdom Metazoa; phylum Chordata; class Mammalia; order Artiodactyla; family Cervidae; genus Dama; species Dama dama. The sequence continues at coordinate 70,098 of NW_026871076.1, forward strand.
TCTCCCGGGCTTGGGAGCATTGTGCGCGCCTGCTGGGAACAGTGGGCGGGAGCGCTTGCAAACCGGCCTTTGGAGGCAGCCGGGGAGGTCTTCCAGTGTGAGAGGGCCGGTTGTGCTCAGAGGCCCCACAGGCCAGGGGCAGGACCCAGCAGGGCCCCTGCCCCTGGCCAGCCTTTCCCAGACCTTCCTGGCCTCCGGGCTACTGCCCCACCAAGGGGCAGGCTGCGGGGACTGGGTCCAGACATGCTCGGGCGCCTCCCCTGGCTCATCCCCGCTGGTGCCTTTCCCCTGGGCCTAAGCCTCGGTTGAGGCCTCCTTGGAGAGGAGGTTGCTGGCAGGGGCTGTCTCCACACTGCAAGGTGCTGGAGCTCAGAGGGCCTCGTCAGAGGGAAGGGACCAGTAAGGGGCTGGATGCCCAAGACGTCTTTGGCCCAGCAGCCTCAGGGCATCAGGGAGAGCAAGAGGCCCAACTAGCCCCTAGGGCGGCTCTGCCCCTTCCCGCACAGGCGGCCAACCCAGCAGCTGCCTGACAGACTCTGGCTCCCCTGAGCTCTCTGCCTGTGCAGGGGGCAGGAACAGACGTGTGCATGTGGTTCTGCCTTGGCCTGGGAGTGTGGAACCCCTGCATTGACCCCAGGCTCAGGGGCAAAGGCCCAGTGGGAGCACCACCCCGAAGCGCTTTTCTCCCGGGCTTGGGAGCATTGTGGGCGCCTGGTGGGAACAGTGGGCGGGAGTGTTGGCAAACCGGCCTTTGGAGTCAACCGGGGAGGTCTTCCAGCGGGAGAGGGCCGGATGTGCTCAGAGGCCCCACAGGCCAGGGGCAGGACCCAGCAGGTCCCCTGCCCCTGGCCAGCCTTTCCCAGTCCTTCCTGGCCTCCGGGGGTACTGCCCCACCAAGGGGCAGGCTGCGGGGACTGGGTCCAGACATGCCCGGTCGCCTGCCCAGGGTCATCCCCGCTGGTGCCTTTCCCCTGGGCCTAGGCCTCGGTTTAGGCCTCCTTGGAGAGGAGGTTGCTGGCAGGGGCTGTCTCCACACTGCAAGGTGCTGGAGCTCAGAGGGCCTCGTCAGAGGGAAGGGACCAGCAAGGGGCTGGATGCCCAAGACCTCTTTGGCCCAGCAGCCTCAGGGCAGCAGGGAGAGCAAGAGGCCCAACTTGCCCCTAGGTCGGCTCTGCCCCTTCCCACACAGGCGGCCAGCCCAGCAGCTGCCTGACAGACTCTGGCTCTGCCGAGCTCTCTGCCGGTGCAGGGGGCAGATCAGACGTGTGCATGTGGTTCTGCCTTGGCCTGGGAGTGTGGACACCCTGCCTTGCCCCCAGGCTCAGGGGCAAGGGCCCGGAGAGAGCACCACCCTGAAGCGCTTTTCTCCCGGGCTTGGGAGCATTGTGCACGCCTGCTGGGAACAGTGGGAGGGAGCGCTTGCAAACCGGCCTTTGGACGCAGCCGTGGAGTTCTTCCAGCGGGAGAGGGCCGGATGTGCTCAGAGGCCCCACAGGCCAGGGGCAGGACCCAGCAGGTCCCCTGCCCCAGGCCAGCCTTTCCCAGTCCTTCCTGGCCTCCGGGGGTACTGCCCCACCAAGGGGCAGGCTGCGGGGCCTGGGTCCAGACATGCCCGGGCGCCTCCCCAGGCTCATCCCCGCTGGTGCCTTTCCCCTGGGCCTAGGCCTCGGTTGAGGCCTCCTTGGAGAGGAGGTTGCTGGCAGGGGCTGGCTCCACAGTGCAAGGTGCTGGAGCTCAGAGGGCCTCGTCAGAGGGAAGGGACCAGCAAAGGGCTGGATGCCCAAGACCTCTTTGACCCAGCAGCCTCAGGGCAGCAGGGAGAGCAAGAGGCCCAACTTGCCCCTAGGTCAGCTCTGCCCCTTCCCACACAGGCGGCCAACCCAGCAGCTGCCTGACAGACTCTGGCTCCCCCAAGCTCTCTGGCAGTGCAGGGGACAGGAACAGACGTGGGCATGTGGTTCTGCCTTGGTCTGGGAGTGTGTTCCCCATGCCTTGCCCCCAGGCTCAGGGGCAAGGGCCCGGAGAGAGCACAACCCCGAAGCGCTTTTCTCCCGGGCTTGGGAGCATTGTGCGAGCCTGGCGTGAACAGCGGGTGGGAGTGTTTGCAAACAGGACTTTGGAGGCAGCCGGGGAGGTCTTCCAATGGGAGAGGGCCGATTGTGCTCAGAGGCCCCACAGGCCAGGGGCAGGACCCAGCAGGGCCCCTGCCCCTGGCCAGCCTTGCCCAGACCTTCCTGGCCTCCGGGGGTACTGCCCCACCAAGGGGCAGGCTGCGGGGACTGGGTCCAGACATGTCCGTGCGCCTCCCCAGGATCATCCCCGCTGGTGCTTTTCCCCTGGGCGTAGGCCTCGGTTGAGGCCTTTTTGGAGAGGAGGTTGCTGGCAGGGGCTGTCTCCACACTGCAAGGTGCTGGAGCTCAGAGGGCCTCATCAGCGGGAAGGGACCAGCAAGGGGCTGTATGCCCAAGACTTCTTTGGCCCAGCAGCCTCAGGGCAGCAGGGAGAGCAAGAGGCCCTACTTGCCCCTAGGTCGGCTCTGCCCCTTCCCACACAGGCGGCCAGCCCTGCAGCTGCCTGACAGACTCTGGCTCCCCTAGCTCTCTGCCGGTGCAGGGGGCAGGAACAGACGTGTGCATGTCGTTCTGCCTTGGCCTGGGAGTGTGTTCCCCCTGCATTGCCCCCAGGCTCAGGGGCAAGGGCCCGGTGAGAGCACCACCCCGAAGCGCTTTTCTCCCGGACTTGGGAGCATTGTGCACGCCTGCTGGGAACAGTGGGAGGGAGCGCTTGCAAACCGGGCTTTGGAGGCAGCCGGGGAGGTCTTCCAGTGGGAGAGGGCCGGTTGTGCTCAGAGGCCCCACAGGCCAGGGGCAGAACGCAGCAGGGCCCGTGCCCCTGGCCAGTCTTGCCCAGACCTTCCTGGCCTCCGGGGGTACTGCCCCACCAAGGGGCAGGCTGCGGGGACTGGGTCCAGACATGTCCGTGCGCCTCCCCAGGATCATCCCCGCTGGTGCCTTTCCCCTCGGCGTAGGCCTCGGTTGAGGCCTCTTTGGAGAGGAGGTTGCTGGCAGGGGCTGTCTCCACACTGCAAGGTGCTGGAGCTCAGAGGGCCTCGTCAGAGGGAAGGGACCAGCAAAGGGCTCTATGCCCAAGACCTCTTTGACCCAGCAGCCTCAGGGCAGCAGGGAGAGCAAGAGGCCCAACTTGCCCCTAGGTCGGCTCTGGCCCGTCCCACACAGGCAGCCAGCCCAGCAGCAGCCTGGCAGTCTCTGGCTCCCCCGAGCTCTCTGCCGGTGTAGGGGGCAGGAACAGACGTGTGCATGTCGTTCTGCCTTGGCCTGGGAGTGTGTTCCCCCTGCCTGGCCCCCAGGCTCAGGGGCAAGGGCCCGGAGAGAGCACCAGCCCCAAGCGCTTTTCTCCCGGCCTTGGGAGCATTGTGCGGGCCTGGCGGGAACAGCGGGCTGGAGTGCTTGCAAACCGGCCTTTGGAGGCAGACGGGGAGGTCTTCCAGCGGGAGAGTGCCGGTTGTGCTCAGACGCCCCACAGGCCAGGGGCAGGACCCAGCAGTGTCCCTGCCCCTGGCAGCCTTGCCCAGACCTTCCTGGCCTCTGGGGGTACAGCCCCACCAAGGGGCAGGCTGCGGGGACTGGGTCCAGACATGGCCGTGCGCCTCCCCAGGCTCATCCCCGCTGGTGCCTTTCCCCTGGGCCTAGGCCTCGGTTGAGGCCTCCTTGGAGAGCAGGTTGCTGGCAGGGGCTGTCTCCACACTGCAAGGTGCTGGAGCTCAGAGGGCCTCGTCAGAGGGAAGGGACCAGCAAGGGGCTGGATGCCCAAGACCTCTTTGGCCCAGCAGCCTCAGGGCAGCAGGGAGAGCAAGAGGCCCAACTTGCCCCTAGGTCGGCTCTGCCCCTTCCCACACAGGCGGCCAGCCCAGCAGCTGCTGACAGACTCTGGCTCCCCTGAGCTCTCTGCCGGTGCAGGGGGCAGGAACAGACGTGTGCATGTGGTTCTGCCTTGGCCTGGGAGTGTGTTCCCCCTGCATTGCCCCCAGGCTCAGGGGAAAGGGCCCGGAGAGAGCACCACCCCGAAGCGCTTTTCTCCCGGGCTTGGGAGCATTGTGCGTGCCTGGCGGGAACAGCGGGTGGGAGTGCTTGCAAACCGGCCTTTGGAGGCAGCCGGGGAGGTATTCCAGCGGGAGAGTGCCGGTTGTGCTCAGAGGACCCACAGGCCAGGGGCAGGACTCAGCAGTGTCCCTGCCCCTGGCAGCCTTGCCCAGACCTGCCTGGCCTCCGGGGGTACAGCCCCACCAAGGGGCAGGCTGCGGGGACTGGGTCCAGACATGGCCGGGCCCCTCCCCAGGCTCATCCCCGCAGGTGCCTTTCCCCTGGGCCTAGGCCTCGGTTGAGGCCTCCTTGGAGAGGAGGTTGCTGGCAGGGGCTGTCTCCACACTGCAAGGTGCTGGAGCTCAGAGGGCCTCATCAGCGGGAGGGACCAGCAAGGGGCTGGATGCACAAGACCTTTTTGGCCCAGCAGCCTCAGGGCAGCAGGGAGAGCAAGAGGCCCAACTTGCCCCTAGGTCGGCTCTGCTCCTTCCCACACAGGTGGCCAGCCCAGCAGCTGCCTGACAGACTCTGGCTCCCCCGAGCTCTCTGCCGGTGCAGGGGTCAGGAACAGACGTGTGCATGTGGTTCTTCCTTGGTCTGGGAGTGTGGACCCACTGCCTGGCCCCCAGGCTCCGGGGCAAGGGGCCGGAGAGAACATCACCCCGAAGTCCTCTTCTCCCGGGCTTGGGAGCATTGTGCGTGCCTGGCGGGAACAGCGGGCGGGAGTGTTGCAAACCGGCCTTTGGAGGCAGCCGGGGAGGTCTTCCAGTGGGAGAGGGCCGGTTGTGCTCAGAGGCCCCAGAGGCCAGGGGCAGGACCCAGCAGGGCGCCTGCCCCTGGCCAGCCTTGCCCAGACCTTCCTGGCCTCCGGGGGTACTGCCCCACCAAGGGGCAGGCTGCGGGGACTGGGTCCAGACATGCCCGGGCGCCTCCCCAGGCTCATCCCCGCTGGTGCCTTTCCCCTGGGCCTAGGCCTCGGTTGAGGCCTCTTGGAGAGGAGGTTGCTGGCAGGGCCTGTCTCCACACTGCAAGGTGCTGGAGCTCAGAGGGCCTCGTCAGAGGGAAGGGACCAGCAAGGGGCTGGATGCCTAAGACCTCTTTGGCCCAGCAGCCTCAGGGCAGCAGGGAGAGCAAGAGGCCCAATTTGCCCCTAGGTCGGCTCTGCCCCTTCCCACACAGGCGGCCAGCCCAGCAGCTGCCTGACAGACTCTGTCTCCCCTAGCTCTCTGCCGGTGCAGGGGGCAGGAACAGACGTGTGCATGTGGTTCTGCCTTGGCCTGGGAGTGTGTTCCCCCTGCATTGCCCCCAGGCTCAGGGGCAAGGGCCCGGTGAGAGCACCACCCCGAAGCGCTTTTCTCCCGGGCTTGGGAGCATTGTGCGAGCCTGCTGGGAACAGTGGGCGGGAGCGCTTGCAAACCGGCCTTTGGAGGCAGCCGGGGAGGTCTTCCAGTGGGAGAGGGCCGGTTGTGCTCAGAGGCCCCACAGGCCAGGGGCAGGACCCAGCAGGGCCCCTGCCCCTGGCCAGCCTTGCCCAGACCTTCCTGGCCTCCGGGGGTACTGCCCCACCAAGGGGCAGGCTGCAGGGACTGGGTCCAGACATTCCCGGGCGCCTCCCCAGGTTCATCCACGCTGGTGCCTTTCCCTGGGACTAGGCCTCGGTTGAGGCCTCCTTGGAGAGGAGGTTGCTGGCAGGGGCTGTCTCCACACTGCAAGGTGCTGGAGCTCAGAGGGCCTCGTCAGCGGGAAGGGACCAGCAAGGGGCTGGATGCCCAAGACCTCTTTGGCCCAGCAGCCTCAGGGAAGCAGGGAGAGCAAGAGGCCCAACTTGCCCCTAGGTCGGCTCTGCCCCTTCCCACACAGGCGGCCAGCCCAGCACCTGCCTGACAGACTCTGGTTCCCCCGAGCTCTCTGCCGGTGCAGGGGTCAGGAACAGACGTGTGCATGTGGTTCTGCCTTGGTCTGGGAGTGTGGACCCACTGCCTGGCCCCCAGGCTCAGGGGCAAGGTCCCGGAGAGAGCAACACCCCGAAGTGCTTTTCTCCCGGTCTTGGGAGCATTGTGCGTGCCTGGCGGGAACAGCGGGCGGGAGTGTTGCAAACCGGCCTTTGGAGGCAGCCGGGGAGGTCTTCCAGTGGGAGAGGGCCGGTTGTGCTCAGAGGCTCCAGAGGCCAGGGGCAGGACCCAGCAGAGCGCCTGCCCCTGGCCAGCCTTGCCCAGATCTTCCTGGCCTCCGGGGGTACTGCCCCACCAAGGGGCAGGCTGAGGGGACTGGGTCCAGACATGCCCGGGTGCCTCCCCAGGCTCATCCCCCTGGTGCCTTTCCCCTGGGCCTAGGCCTCGGATGAGGCCTCCTTGGAGAGGAGGTTGCTGGCAGGGGCTGTCTCCACACTGCAAGGTGCTGGAGCTCAGAGGGCCTCGTCAGAGTGAAGGGACCAGCAAAGGGCTGGATGCCCAAGACCTCTTTGACCCAGCAGTCTCAGGGCAGCAGGGAGAGCAAGAGGCCCAACTTGCCCCTAGGTCGGCTCTGCCCTGTCCCACACAGGCAGCCAGCCCAGCAGCAGCCTGGCAGTCTCTGGCTCCCCCGAGCTCTCTGCCGGTGTAGGGGGCAGGAACACACATGTGCATGTGGTTCTGCCTTGGCCTAGGAGTGTGTTCCCCCTGCCTGGCCCCCAGGCTCAGGGGCAAGGGCCCGGAGAGAGCACCACCCCGAAGCGCTTTTCTCCCGGGCTTGGGAGCATTGTGGGCGCCTGGTGGGAACAGCGGGCTGGAGTGCTTGCAAACCGGCCTTTGGAGGCAGACGGGGAGGTCTTCCAGCGGGAGAGGGCCGGATGTGCTCAGAGGCCCCACAGGCCAGGGGCAGGACCCAGCAGGTCCCCTGCCCCTGGCCAGCCTTTCCCAGTCCTTCCTGGCCTCCGGGGGTTCTGCCCCACCAAGGGGCAGGCTGCGGGGACTGGGTCCAGACATGCTCGGGCGCCTCCCCAGGCTCATCCCCGCTGGTGCCTTTCCCCTGGGCCTAGGCCTCGGTTTAGGACTCCTTGGAGAGGAGGTTGCTGGCAGGGGCTGTCTCCACACTGCAAGGTGCTGGAGCTCAGAGGGCCTCGTCAGAGGGAAGGGACCAGCAAGGGGCTGGATGCCCAAGACCTCTTTGGCCCAGCAGCCTCATGGCAGCAGGGAGAGCAAGAGGCCCAACTTGCCCCTAGGTCGGCTCTGCCCCTTCCCACACAGGCGGCCAGCCCAGCAGCTGCCTGACAGACTCTGGCTCTGCCGAGCTCTCTGCCGGTGCAGGGGGCAGATCAGACGTGTGCATGTGGTTCTGCCTTGGCCTGGGAGTGTGGACACCCTGCCTTGCCCCCAGGGTCAGGGGCAAGGGCCCGGAGAGAGCACCACACTGAAGCGCTTTTCTCCCGGGCTTGGGAGCATTGTGCACGCCTGCTGGGAACAGTGGATGGGAGTGCTTGCAAACCGGCCTTTGGACGCAGCCGGGGAGGTCTTCCAGCGGAAGAGGGCCGGATGTGTTCAGAGGCCCCACAGGCCAGGGGCAGGACCCAGCAGGTCCCCTGTCCCTGGCCAGCCTTTCACAGTCCTTCCTGGCCTCCGGTGGTACTGCCCCACCAAGGGGCAGGGTGCGGGGACTGGGTACAGACATGCCCGGGCGCCTCCCCAGGCTCATCCCCGCTGGTGCCTTTCCCCTTGGCCTAGGCCTCGGTTTAGGCCTCCTTGGAGAGGAGGTTGCTGGCAGGGGCTGTCTCCACACTGCAAGGTGCTGGAGGTCAGAGGGCCTCTTCAGAGGGAAGGGACCAGCAAAGGGCTGGATGCCCAAGTCCTCTTTGACCCAGCAGCCTCAGGGCAGCAGGGAGAGCAAGAGGCCCAACTTGCCCCTAGGTCGGCTCTGCCCCTTCCCACACAGGGGGCCAGCCCAGCAGCTGCCTGACAGACTCTGGCTCCCCCGAGCTCTCTGCCGGTGCAGGGGGCAGGAACAGACGTGTGCATGTCGTTCTGCCTTGGCCTGGGTGTGTGGACCCCCTGCCTGGCCCCCAGGCTCAGGGGCAAGGGCCCGGAGAGAGCACCACCCCGAAGCGCTTTTCTCCCGGGCTTCGGAGCATTGTGCGCGCCTGGTGGGAACAGTGGGCGGGAGGGCTTGCAAACCAGCCTTTGGAGGCAGGCGCCGAGGTCTTCCAAGGGCAACGAGTGAGCACCACCCCAAAATGCTTTTCTCCCCGGCTTGGGAGCATTTGCATGGCTGGCGGGAACAGCTAGTGGGAATGCTTGCAAACCGGCCTTTGGGGGCAGCTGGGGAGGTCCTCCATGGGCCCGGAGAAAACACCACCCCGATGCGCTCTTCTCCCGGGCTTGGGAGCAGTGTGCGCGGGTGGCGGGAACAGCAGGCAGGAGTGCTTGCAAACCGGCCTTTGGAGGCAGGCGCCGAGGTCTTCCAAGGGCAACGAGTGAGCACCACCCCAAAATGCTTTTCTCCCGTGCTTGGGAGCATTGTACACGGCTGGTGGGAACAGCGGGCATGAGTGCTTGCATACCGGCCATTGGAGGCAGCCGGGGAGGTCTTCAAAGGGCCCTGAGAGAGCACCACCCCGAAGCGCTTTTCTCCCGTGATTGGGAGCATTGTGTGCGGCTGGCGGGACAGCGGGAGGGAGTTCTTGCACACCGGCATTTGGAGGCAGCCGGGAAAGTCTTCCAAGGGCCGGGAGAGAGCACCAACCCGAAGCGCTTTTCTCACGGTCTTGGGAGCATTGTGCACGGCTGGCGGGAACAGCAGGCAGGAGTGCTTGCAAACTGTCCTTTGGAGGCAGCCGGGGAGGTCTTCCAAGGACCCGGACTGATCACCACCCCAAAATGCTTTTCTCCCGGGATTGGGAGCATTGTTCGTGGCTGGCGGAAGCAGCGGGAATGAGTACTTACAAACCGGCCTTTGGAGGCAGCCGGGGAGGTCTTGAAAGTGCCCGGAGAGAGCACCACCCCGAAGCGCTTTTCTCCCGGGCTTGGGAGCATTGTGCGCGGCTGGCGGGAACAGCAGGCAGGAGTGCTTGCAAACTGGCCTTTGGAAGCAGCTGGGGAGGTCTTCCAAGGGCCCGGAGTGAGCACCACCCCAAAATGCTTTTCTCCCAGGCTTGGGAGCATTGTGCGTGGCTGGCGGGAACAGCAGGAAGGAGTCCTTGCAAACCGGCCTGTGGAGGCAGCTGGGAGGTCTTCCAAGAGCCTGTAGAGAGCACCACCCGGAAGCGCTTTTCTCCCGGGCTTGGGAGCATTGTGCGCGGGTGGCGGGAACAGCAGGCAGGAGTGCTTGAAAACCGTCCTTTGGAGGCAGCCGGGGAGGTCTTCCAGGGCCCGGTGTGAGCACCACCCGAAAATGCTTTTCTCCCGGGCTTGGGAGCATTGTGCGTGGCTGGTGGGAACAGCGGGCGGGAGTGCTTGCAAACCGGCCTTTGGAGGCAGCCGGGGAGGTCTTCCAAGGGCCAGGAGAGAGCACCACCCCGAAGCGCTTTTCTCCCGGGCTTGGAACATTTGCGCGGATGGCGGGAACAGCGAGTGGGAGTGCTTCCAAACCGGCCTTTGGGGGCACCCTGGGATGTCTTCCATGGGCACGGAGAGAACACCACCCCGAAGCGCTTTTCTCCGGGGTTTTGGAGGATTGTGCGTGCATGGCGGGAACAGCGAGTGGGAGTGCTTGCAAACCGGCATTTGGGGACAGCCTGGGAGGTCTTCCAAGGGCCCGGAGAGAGCACCACCCCGAAGCACTTTTCTCCCGGTCTTGGGAGCATTGTGCGAGGCTGGCGGGAACAGCGGGCGGGAGTGCTTGCAAAGCGGCTTTTGGAGGCAGCCGGGGAGGTCTTCCAAGGGGCGGGAGAGAGCACCACCCCGAAGCGCTTTTCTCCCGGGCTTGGGAGCATTGTGACGGCTGGCGGGAACAGCGGGCATGAGTGCTTGCAAACCGGCCTTTGGAGGCAGCCGGGGAGGTCTTCCAAGGGCCCGGAGAGAGCACCACCCCGAAGTGCTTTTCTCCCGTGATTGGGAGCATTGTGTGCGGCTGGCGGGACAGCGGGAGGGAGTTCTTGAAAACCAGCCTTTGGAGGCAGCCGGGGAGGTCTTCCAAGGGCCGGGAGAGAGCACCACCCCGAAGCGCTTTTCTCCTGGGCTTGGAGCATTTGCACGGATGGCGGGAACAGCGAGTGGGAGTGCTTGCAAACCGGCCTTTGGGGGCAGCCCGGGAGGTCTTTCTTGGGCCCAGAGAGAACACCACCCCGAAAGGCTTTTCTCCCGGGCTTGGGAGCATTGTGCGCGTGTGGCGGGAGAAGCAGGCAGAAGTGCTTGCAAACCGGCCTTGGAGGCAGACAGGGAGGTCTTCCAAGGGCCCGGAGTAAGCACCACCCAAAAATGCTTTTCTCCCGGGCTAGGGAGCATTGTGCGCGGCTGGTTGGAACAGCGGGCATGAGGGCTTGCAAACCGGCCATTGGAGGCAGCCGGGGAGGTCTTCCAACGAGAGAGGGCCGGTTGTGCTCAGAGGCCCCACAGGCCAGGGGCAGGACCCAGCAGGGCCCCTGCTCCTGGCCAGCCTTGCCCAGATCTTCCTCGCCTCCGGGGGTACTGCCCCACCAAGGGGCAGGTTGGGGGGACTGGGTCCAGACATGGCCGGGCGCCTCCCCAGGCTCATCCCCGCTGGTGCCTTTCCCTTGGGCCTAGGCAGGGAGAGCAAGAGGCCACAACTTGCCCCTAGGTCGGCTCTGCCCCTTCCCACACAGGCAGCCAGCCCAGCAGCTGCCTAGCAGACTCTGGCTCCCACGAGCTCTCTGCCGGTGCAGGGGGCAGGAACAGACGTGTGCATGTGGTTCTGCCTTGGCCTGGGAGTGTGTTCCCCCTGCATTGCCCCCAGGCTCAGGGGCAAGGGCCCGGTGAGAGCACCACCCCGAAGCGCTTTTCTCCCCGGCTGGGGAGCATTGTGCGAGCCTGGTGGGAACAGTGGGCAGGAGTGTTGGCAAACCGGCCTTTGGAGGCAGCCGGGGAGGTCTTCCAGTGGGAGAGGGCCGGTTGTGCTCAGAGGCCCCACAGGCCAGGGGCAGGACACAGCAGGGCCCCTGCCCCTGGCCAGCCTTGCCCAGACCTTCCTGCCTCCGGGGGTACATCCCCACCAAGGAGCAGGCTGCGGGGACTGGTTCCAGACATGCCCGGGCGCCTCCCCAGGCTCATCCCCGCTGGTGCCTTTCCCTTGGGCCTAGGCCTCGGTTGAGGCCTCCTTGGAGAGGAGGTTGCTGGCAGGGGCTGTCTCCACACTGCAAGGTGCTGGAGCTCAGAGGGCCTCGTCAGAGGGAAGGGACCAGCAAGGGGCTGGATGCCCAAGACCTCTTTGGCCCAGCAGCGTCAGGGCAGCAGGGAGAGCAAGAGGCCCAACTTGCCCCTAGGTCGGCTCTGCCCCTTCCCACACAAGCGGCCAGCCCAGCAGCTGCCTGACAGACTCTGGCTCCCCCGAGCTCTCTGCTGGTGCAAGGGGCAGGAACAGACGTGTGCATGTGGTTCTGCCATGGCCTGGGAGTGTGGACCCCATGCCTGGCCCCCAGGCTCAGGGGCAAGGGACGGGAGAGAGCACCACTCCGAAGCGCTTTTCTCCCGGGCTTGGGAGCATTGTGCGTGCCTGGCAGGAACAGCGGGTGGGAGTGCTTGCAAACCGGCCTTTGGAGGCAGCCGGGGAGGTCTTCCAAGGGCCAGGAGAGAGCACCACCCCGAAGCGCTTTTCTCCCGGGCTTGGAACATTTGCGCGGATGGCGGGAACAGCGAGTGGGAGTGCTTCCAAACCGGCCTTTGGGGGCACCCCGGGAGGTCTTCCATGGGCACTGAGAGAACACCACCCCGAAGCGCTTTTCTCCGGGGTTTTGGAGGATTGTGCGTGGCTGGCGGGAACAGCGAGTGGGAGTGCTTGCAAACTGGCCTTTGGGGGCAGCCTGGGAGTTCTTACAAGGGCCCGGAGAGAGCACCACCCCGAAGCACTTTTCTCCCGGGCTTGGAAGCTATGTGCGCGGCTGGCGGGAACAGCGGGATTGAGTGCTTGCAAACCGGCCTTTGGAGGCAGCCGGGGAGGTCTTCCAAGGGGCGGGAGAGAGCACCACCCCGAAGCGCTTTTCTCCCGGGCTTGGGAGCATTGTGCGCGGCTGGCGGGAACAGCGGGCATGAGTGCTTGCAAACCGGCCTTTGCAGGCAGCCGGGGAGGTCTTCCAAGGGCCCGGAGAGAGCACCACCCCGAAGTGCTTTTCTCCCGTGATTGGGAACATTGTGTGCGGCTGGCGGGAACAGCGGGCATGAGTGCTTGCAAACCGGCCTTTGGAGGCAGCCGGGGAGGTCTTCCAGTGGGAGAGGGCCGGTTGTGCTCAGAGGACCCACAGGCCAGGGGCAGGACCCAGCAGGGCCCCTGCCCCTGGCCAGCCTTGCCCAGACCTTCCTGCCTCCGGGGGTACAGCCCCACCAAGGGGCAGGCTGCGGGGACTGGGTCCAGACATGCCCAGGCGCCTCCCCAGGCTCATCCCCGCTGGTGCCTTTCCCCTAGGCCTAGGCCTCGGTTGAGGCCTCCTTGGAGAGGAGGTTGCTGGCAGGGGCTGTCTCCACACTGCAAGGTGCTGGAGCTCAGAGGGCCTCCTCAGAGGGAAGGGGCCAGCAAGGGGCTGGATGCCCAAGACCTCTTTGGCCCAGCAGCCTCAGGGCAGCAGGGAGAGCAAGAGGCCCAACTTGCCCCTAGGTCGGCTCTGCCCATTCCCACACAGGCGGCCAGCCCAGCACCTGCCTGACAGACTCTGGCTCCCCTGAGCTCTCTGCCGGTGCAGGGGGCAGGAACAAACGTGTGCATGTGGTTCTGCCTTGGCCTGGGAGTGTGTTCCCCCTGCATTGCCCCCAGGCTCAGGGGCAAGGGCCCGGTGAGAGCACCACCCCGAAGCGCTTTTCTCCCGGGCTTGGGAGCATTGTGCGAGCCTGCTGGGAACAGTGGGCGGGAGCGCTTGCAAACCGGCCTTTGGAGGCAGCCGGGGAGGTCTTCCAGTGGGAGAGGGCCGGTTGTGCTCAGAGGCCCCACAGGCCAGGGGCAGGACCCAGCAGGGCCCCTGCCCCTGGCCAGCCTTGCCCAGACCTTCCTGGCCTCCGGGGGTACTGCCCCACCAAGGGGCAGGCTGCAGGGACTGGGTCCAGACATTCCCGGGCGCCTCCCCAGGTTCATCCACGCTGGTGCCTTTCCCTGGGACTAGGCCTCGGTTGAGGCCTCCTTGGAGAGGAGGTTGCTGGCAGGGGCTGTCTCCACACTGCAAGGTGCTGGAGCTCAGAGGGCCTCGTCAGCGGGAAGGGACCAGCAAGGGGCTGGATGCCCAAGACCTCTTTGGCCCAGCAGCCTCAGGGAAGCTGGGAGAGCAAGAGGCCCAACTTGCCCCTAGGTCGGCTCTGCCCCTTCCCACACAGGCGGCCAGCCCAGCACCTGCCTGACAGACTCTGGTTCCCCCGAGCTCTCTGCCGGTGCAGGGGTCAGGAACAGACGTGTGCATGTGGTTCTGCCTTGGTCTGGGAGTGTGGACCCACTGCCTGGCCCCCAGGCTCAGGGGCAAGGTCCCGGAGAGAGCAACACCCCGAAGTGCTTTTCTCCCGGTCTTGGGAGCATTGTGCGTGCCTGGCGGGAACAGCGGGCGGGAGTGTTGCAAACCGGCCTTTGGAGGCAGCCGGGGAGGTCTTCCAGTGGGAGAGGGCCGGTTGTGCTCAGAGGCCCCAGAGGCCAGGGGCAGGACCCAGCAGAGCGCCTGCCCCTGGCCAGCCTTGCCCAGATCTTCCTGGCCTCCGGGGGTACTGCCCCACCAAGGGGCAG